>NC_056737.1:1254880015-1254925015 GCF_019279795.1 Protopterus annectens
TGAGTATATTTTTTGGTTTTAGAGTTTGTACTGTTAGTTGTTGCTTAGATCTCTGTTGAAATTGCCCCCCCCCCCTATTTTCTGCCGTGTCTTCAGTGTTTTTTACAGCTTGTGTGTTATCTAACTCAAGGATCAATTGCATAAAATGTGGCCTGTTAGTAACAGCCTGCATTTAATTGCTGGAACCTGTGTTCTGAGAGACTGCCTTCCAGACTATCTTGAAATATACAGAGCTGAGTATATTTCTTTTGGTTATAGAGTTTATTAATTGTTGCTTAGATCTCTGTTGAAACTGCTGTCTCCCTGTTCTGAGACTGATCTGCAAATATACAGAGCTGAGTATATTTTTTGGTTTTAGAGTTTGTACTGTTAGTTGTTGCTTAGTACCTGCGGTGGTGGTGCTGGGTAGCGTTGTCCCCTCACAGTAAGACGCTGTCCGGTTCGATTCTCAAGTAGAGCGTCTTCTGCGTGGAGGCATGCGTGAATAGGCGTACCTTCGTTGAAGGTTGTGCATCAGGGCAGGTAACTCGGCACGTAAAAATTAACTACCAATCATTAGCGGACCGGAGTTCCGCTGTGGCGACCCCTAACTGGAAAAAGCCGAAAGACACAACATTGGAAACAGATCAAAATATGAGGCAAAAATCTGGATATTCTGTGAAAAACTGGATAGTTGAGAGATATGCTCTCTATTCAGTGCCACTCCTGCCTTCTTCGACACTCACCATGCCTAATTGTTGTTGGTCTTCTCTCTCGCACAATCCATTCACGTCTTTGCTGGATGCATACCTATTACCTTTTATATTTATTTATTTAAGAATACAACGAGTTGTGACCCACCGGGGGCCACCCCAACACACGAAATCAGAAACACACTTTTCAAAGGTTTTACTTGTTTAATTGTACTTTTTATTTAGTGGAATTGCTCGCCAGTTACATAAGAATCCTAAACTTAATCCAAAAACCCTACCGCTAACCCTAAAGCTTTCACCATTATACCCCCAAAGCCAAGGACTTAGTAGTCTTCAAAAATATTAACTTATAATATCGTTGTTTTCATAGATTAACTTCCCATCTGGTAGGAGTACTTGTGGCCAGCCTTATCCGTTAATAAATACGTCTGAAAAGTGTTATTTGAGAGGACGGTTACTCTGAAAAAAATCGCAGGTATCAATTTTGATATTAGCAAATGGATAGTGGGTAATAACTACTATGTGTGTGTCTTTCGGCTTTTCCCGGTTAGGGGTCGCCACAGCGGAACTCCGGTCCGCTAATGATTGGCAGTAGAGTTTTACATGCTGGCTTGCTATAAAAGTGCAAATACAAGTAATATAAAACATTTCTACCAGTACAACCTTAAGCCACAGATGGCACGTGAATTCTGTATGTGTCAAATACAATACTGTTTTTGGTTTGGGTGACATAATTCTCTCAGGTTTTGCAGAGCAGGATGCACATTCATTTAAATATTTTCACAGACGAAAATCATACGTATCTTTCACTTGTAGGTATTACATTACAAGTGAAAAAAAAATCATTTCCATTACAGTTTTTAACTTTCTGTTACGACAGACCCCACCTAAAAATCACCATTGACAGACTAAAAACTACTCACTAAGAAAATATTTCATCCCGCCCTTTACTTAAAATAGTTGTCTGCGTCAGTAGGAGCGTTGTTGCGTCATACGTAAGTTTTCTGCCCAGTCTGTCATTTTCCGTTACGGGCCGCATTGTATATAGTTTGTGAAATGGAATGTGTTTTGTTTAAGTAAATGACTTGCTTACGCCAGTTGCTTCTTACACAAGCCATGTATGTAATCAGAGAAAGGCTGTGATTCACGTTTACCAAGGTGCTCTTTTGAAACTCGGACTGGTGTGTATGGAGTTGTCTTCATCTGTATAAATCGGTGTTAACGGTGGCAGACAAAGCACAGATATTTAAGAATACTTAAAACAATATGTAAATAACGTGTAACCGCGGCGGGTTATGACGCACACGACTGGCACGCTTTTCAGAAATCTTGACTGCTGATTACTGGGTGCCATTCTCTTGTAATCTGTCGTACGAGAATGGGCAGCTTCCCTGATTCTTCTTAACTTGGAGTCCGCGCTCTCAGTCTTCTGTCTCCGAAATGTGGAGCACTTAATTTCAACTGTGAATTTACGGGATGATTAAAATTGTTTTAATTAGCTCATAAAATGTTTTTATATGAATTAATGTAATTTGGTATTTCCAATGGGTATTAATAAAAATATTTTTTTCCTGTGGAATAGTGCGGTACGTGGACATTTTTAAGACTCCTAAATGAGATACTTCTTTGAGATGTGTGTTTGTGTAGCAGGTAAAAGTTCTCAACAGTTTGCAACGAAGCATCTTGGTTAAACTCCCTTAATATGTTGACAGCCTGGCAGCACATTTATTACAGGTTTTTAGTTAACGGTTACTTAGTGTAATTCTTGTTGGGTAGTTATGAAGGGTCGGTATTACGACTTTGCAATGTTGAGTCCCCTTTCTCCCAAGAGGATGTTTATATTTGGGAAATCGGGGTTAAATGCGTGACAGACCCATTCAATGCATAACTGTCTTTCTTACGAAATAAAATAAGGAACCTTTCCTCAAATCGGTTACAGTCAGCCTGTGTCGGTGGCATTCTATTTTTATGCATTTATTCATGCTTTTGTTGAATGGATTTGTCCCACGAGGCAAATGTCCTGTTTTCAGCGGAGACCCGAACTGGTGTTTCATTTTTGTTAGAAGAAATTAGGTAAGGTACACTGGACCTTTCCTTACTGTTTTTCAATGTGCTTTTTAATATCTACCTGAGCTACCACCAACTCGGGCAGATGGATCTTCTGCTTTGTGTGTACCTTTTTTTGGATGAGCTATTAATCAGTTTTGGGAAATGAATCCAAGTAATGAGGGGATAGAGACGTAACAACTGGCGGGTAACCCGTGTTTAGTCAGGGGCTCGGATGTTCGATGGTCTGTGCGCGGGGGGGTGCACTCGTGAGGTCTGATTTCCCTGGTGGAGACTTGTGGAAGCTACCACATGGTGTTTCCTGCTGCAGTGTGGGATATCCTGCTGATATCAGTCCATTGCAGAAATGAGGGGTGGTGCAGCGAAGGCGCACGTGGCTTGACTCATGTAGAGGCTATAATTGAGTGGGGCGAAGGGTGATTTGGGTTTTTCTTATGAAAAATTTTGAATACCTCTGGCTGCCTTAATGATGGCCTCCCCTTGTTGACTGTTATCCTAATGACTGGGAACAGATAGCCCATTTGGTTTGGGAGGGGGATCATTATTTTCACTCACTAAGGGGGAAGAGAAATGGGGAGGTATAATTTAGCTATGTAGAAAAAAAGTTATGTGGCTGTTATGTTAACATTGTATTTATAAACTTGTATATAAATCAAGAATTATTAGACATTTACAAAACCAAAATAGGCTGCCTTTTATATAACTGTAAACCAGCTACATCCTGGAACCAACTCCCCTTGGAAATAAAATCCCTTCTGCATAGCAAAAGTTTCAAATTAGCCACAAGGGAATACCTAAAAACAAAGTGGTCTTGCCACTGTAGCCAACCACCCTGAAACCACCATCCTTTCACCTATTTCACCACCTCACTCAATGTATCTCTAACACTATTCTCCTGCCTCTTCTACCTCTTCTTTTTCGATCTCCAACCACTCTTAATTCTTAGTCTCAAAACGACCTAACTGTCTAGTCTGTCTCCTATACTCTACCTCCCCCGTACTAGCCATTCTTACTTTCATTTCCAAACTCCTATGCAACTAGATCCTACCCACTTTAAAAAAAGCATCTGCCTATTAACTCATTTTGCTCTAAGCAGCTTAAATAATATTGTAACCAGTCACCTTTTCTTATGCTAATTTTAATCAACTCACATACTTGTCTTCCATTTGTTAATACTCTGTATAATTGAATTGCCTGAGGAGCTTTTTTCTCTCCAGGTCTCTGCTTGGAAGATCCTATAGCTGATTGTTACTACTATGTTACTAAAATTTAATAAATTGTTTTCTAGTCCCGAGGAGCTTTTCTCCCTGGGTCCCTGCTGAAAATGAGCCAAAAGCTCAGCCAGACTAACCTGGTTAACAAATGTAAAATAAATAAATAAAGCCAGCATAATGGTAGTTTTATTGATGCTTATTGTTATGTAGCAAATTCTATATTGTTGATATTGTATATCTATATTGTTGAAGTCCTACTGTAGTTCTTTATTAAGCAGGGCTTTATGTTTGCTGTAATTGTAACAATATCATCTGCATACATAATACAATTAATGTGGGGAATTTCTCATGGTAGGTTGATTTATATAGAGAGAGAAGAGTTGAGTTTTTGTAGCACGGAACGTTGAGGCACACCATGTGTGTACTACCAGCGAAAGCAAGAATGCCAGATATATGGAGTGCTCAGTTTTTGAGAGCTCCACGAACAACTATAGAACCACAGAAGAAAACCAAACTAACGTAAAAACTGGTACAGGGCTGGATGAACTTCAGCAAAAACTTTAATTCAAAGTAACAAATAAATAAATAATACACATATTTAAAGGAACATCATCCTATTTGTTGAACAAATATACTTCCAATCCCACCATATGGTTGGCAAAATACTGGTCAATAATAGCAAATTTAAAATATATATGTTTCTTTATCACACAAATGTCTATATAATGCATTATTTTTACCTATATAAAATGCAGTTTTTGAGAGAGTTATCTCCAAAGAGAAACCAGTATCAACTCGTTTAAGTAGTAAAGTATGGTAACACTTTCAGAATTCCTTTTTAAGATCCAGAAAGATAGGGCCTTTAAATTTACCCCGCTCCTTGATGATGAATCTGATCAGTTACAGTATAAATTGTCGTACTGAAATTAAGGCAGAACCCATGTTGAAAAGTGGAATTAGTACCATATTTTTCAGATATTCAGTATTTGATTGTAGACTGTTCCTCTTGGCTACATGATAAATGTTGGCAGTATGATGAAAGTCAGAAGCAGGTTAGAGAGAGCAACATTACTAAGTAGTATAACTGCATGGTTGAAACTGTGAGGCTAATGAAAGATTAGTGTGTAAGAGAGGAGTTTATAAAGAACATTAATTTATTTAACATTAAAGTCCAATTTTCAGCAGAGGCCTGGGGAGAAACGCTCCAAATAAATGTCTTTGGAATGTGGGAGGAAATTGGAGTACCCAGAGGAAATCCACATGAACGCAGGGAGGATATGTACACTCTGTAGAGAAGGCATCCCAGCTGCGAATCGAACCAGGGAACCTGTTGGCTAACATTAACTGCTGCACCGACCGACTGCTGACTTTGAGTTTTGGGTTAATAGTGTGCAGGTCTGGGTTATAGTTAAAATTCATATTCTTTACTTTTTTTTTTTTTTTGCATTTGTCTTGCTTGTACCCCTAAAGTAGGAAGTTATGAAGAAAGGATTGTGGTTGAGTTGATCAGAATTTGAAAAAGCTGTAACTGTAGATGATGAATGTGTGATATGCTTTCTTTTTGTAACAGGAGAGCAGAGCTAAGAGAATTGGGAGTTCAATTTTTGTGAAGATTTCTAAGGTGTTTACAGCTTTCCAAAATTGCTTTTGCTGTCCTAGGTATGTGTCTTGTAAATTCCTGGTATAATCAGTTTTTGCTTTAATTTTTAGCCTAATTTACTTTTAGGTGATGGTACTTATGACAAAGAAGGTACTGCCAACACAAGCTAGCTGGAATTCTGTAAATAATTATATTTCATTTGTGAGTATTAACATGAGTTATATAGAAGTGTAACAAAAGATGTGCCAGCTATCTGGAATTTTGTAAATAATTCATTTGTGAATATCAACGTGATTCATATAAGATGGTTTGTACAGACATGTTGAACAGGTCTTTGCCAAGTGCATAAAATGTAACCACAACATGCCCTACTGGAATAGAACAGAAGTGTACCTGCACTATTGTAACTGTTTAGATGTCTATGTTTTAACAGGGGAAACGGAAATACAGCAGGTTAACTTCAGAAAAAATACCTGAAATTAAATAACATCTTTTTATGGCCTGGCCATAAAGTAATCTTTCAGTTTGTGTAGCAAGAGAGACTATGGGGGGGGGGGGTAAGCCCTACATGGAGCGATTCCCAGTGTAGGAATAGTGCTGTGTCCCGAACACGAAGTTAGGAGGCCGAGCGATCTAGGAAATAAGGTGAGGGCGTGCACAAGCCTCCCAGCACTGTCCGGACATGGAGGCAACCGCATAATGCAAATCACCTCATTCGCTGGTAAGAAAATCATGCAAATGAGGTGCATTTGCGATTCAGGAAGCAGACTGGCATCCATGTAGGAGCCGGGTCCGCATGAGAAATGTATGCTGTTACTAACCGTGTACCGAAATAAAAAAGGGGCCATGACAACTCAAAAGCATGTATTAGGTGCAGTAGACATGACAATGGCCAAAGCTATGGCCATTGGCATTTAAAACTGATGCAATTAATGAAAAAAATCAAAGGATTGTTTTAACATATATGACATATTTAAGCAGTGCTCAGCGATGCACAAACATAAATCATAAATTAAAATAGTAAAACATGAGATATAAAGCTATATTGAAGTTCCCCATCATACTGTCTAGTAGGCAGTATCATACAATGGCAGGTTATAGTGGTTGCTAAGGACAGGCTCTGGTGTAGTGCAGTAACTAGGGCAATACGCTATTAGGTGTATGTAAATGAGATACGTTTACGCAATAGCAAAATGGGCCACCGTGTCTGCAGGTACCTTACATTGTAAGGGCTACAATGTGGTAGTGTAGACAGATGACATGAAAAGGGTGTGTGTCATGGTTTTTGTAATCACATTGGAGCTTAGCAGCTCCTGTTTGCACTCTGCTAAGCAGAGCGTGTGTGTCTGAGGCTACTAAGCTGTACTTAGCTGGTTAAAGAAATACTGAGTGTGCTCTTGTACAGGGGAGGGCCCTTTCTGCTCAGCAATGTTTACACTAGCAACGCGGGTTTGTGCGGAGCACCACTGGTCTTAGAAGTAGAGAAAATTGAAAAACAAATAGAGGAAATAGCTGAGAAAAAGCAGTCAACTAAATGACTAATAAGTCCTCTGTCACTCACAGTGGGCCGTTCAAACTCCTCAATGTAGCTGGCATGTGGAATGTATCATAGCCAGCCAATCACACAGGCTGCATCTGTAGCACGCCAGCATATAAAGTATGCAGACACCCTTCAGTCTGATTTTTCCCACATACTCTCCACCATTGGAGTACACAGTTGGGAATTTTAACAGACAAAATGATAGGGACTGCTGCTTTGCTACATCTGTACAAGCTACAGGCTGAGGGCGCTGATGAGGATGATGCTGACAGCTGGCCCAGACTGAGGAGAAGTGTGTTCAGACCCAGGGTAACCTTTCAGAGGCTACATGAGCTGGAGAGTGCTACAGGGTTGACACGGATGTACTACAGCAACTCGCAGAGCTCTGCCACCCTCACCTCAGACCCAGAGCTAACAGAGGGGAACCCATGCCAGTGGAAGCAAATATATGTGTAGCCTTAAGGATACTAGTTACAAGTACTTTCCAGAGACCTTCTGGGGACATCATGAGGATCTCACAGGCATCCTGATCCAGGGTACCCCTCCAGTTCCTGGATGTTATGCTAACACATGCCAGTGAAGCACATTTATTTCCCCAACACCCCCGAGGAGAGTACCACCAATGTGTGTCTCTTCCACCATGTAGCAGACTACCCAGAAGTACTGGGTGCCATAGACTGCACATCGAAGCACCACCCAGTGAGGAGGGTGGAGTCTACGTCAACCGCAAGGGCTATCACTCTTGTCAACTGCCAGGTTGTGTGCATGCCCAGGGCATTATCATCAGTGTGTGCTGGCGGCCCTGGCAGTTATCATGACTCCAACATTTGGCACACCTCTCAGCTGTATCAGGCATTTGCCAGGGGGGACAACCTGTACGGCCATCTAGTGGGGGATGCTGGTTACTCACTGGAAGAGTATCTGACACTCATCATAAATGCGCACACACCCATTGAAAAATGTCATAATGTGTCACACACACATTAGTGTGTGTTTGGGCTGCTCATGTCACTATTCTGCTGCCTTGACATATCTGGTGGAGCCCTGCAGTACTCTCCAGCCACATGTGCACACATGTTTATAGTTTCTGACATGCTACACAGCATGATCCTGTGGAAACAGCTGGGACAGGAACATCACAGGGAAGGGGGACACAGCCTCTCACCTTTGCTAAGCATTCCACAGGCACAGGGGGACTTGGAGGACCCCCTCACCCTGTCACTGTAGGAGATGTAGGTGTGCCCAGTACACTCTGGCCTTGGCAACGCATAGCACATACACTGACACCCTAAGGGCCCAGGGACTGACACCTCACTCCGACTCACATACACACAGTAAAATGGAAGCCAGATACATCACACTACCTATACCTTACCATGTATAGGCTGTGTACTGCTTGCATCATGACAGAGACCGCCCTAAAGCACTGTCCCCTCAACTGCTCTTGGCACAGGTAAGTCATTCTTATTAACAATAAATGAATGAGGTAGTATATGTATGGTATTGCTGCATGTATGCCTGGGAATGGAGTGGGTTACCAGGATAGCAGCAGACAGTGGACAGCTATGTTGGACAACAGGAACTCTCACCGAAATACTGGCTGACCCACAATATGCAGTAGGGCATAAGCCAGAAAAATCCACTGCACTATGTGAGTGACTGACAAACAGCAGGCTCAAAGGACAAATGCATGGATGTCAATGTTGGGGTCTCATACATAGCTCTAAACCTCGTACGGCAAAAAATCTGTACAGAGTCATAAAGAAATGTGGGGGAAAGGCCCAAAAACGGGGACAAGTTGTAAATATTGCTCTTACAAACCTAGGACATTAATGGAATAACAGCTGTTGCAGTAACATGAATTCTCTGAAGGTCAAGAAGTCTGAAACTCAAATGTCTTACTTTCTAACTTCAGTCTTTAATGATTTCACTTATTTGCCACACAACCACATTTTTATGAAAAATGGACCCCAGATGTGAGCTAAACATTTGCACAGTCTGTGAAGATGTGTACAGTTGAGAGGTATGCCCCCCTCCCCTCAACACACCTGTTTCCACATAGAACTACAGTAACATTTATGTCTGTAAGGTGATAGCAGCAGGCAACACATTACCAGGGCTGTCACAATCAACTTGATAACTTGTTCCATTTATACAATATTCAGGGATCAATGTGCTATATATGTTTCTGGTTAATCGTGTCAGCAAGTAGACAGCATTTACTGGTGGCTGTTGTGGCTTAGTGGCCTACGTACAGTACTGTAGTTGTCAGGGTCCATGGTTCGAGACTGGCCATGGCAACTTTTTCATGTCAGCTACACCAACAGTAGGAGTTGTACACACTGGCCAGAACTCAGTATTTGTTACTGCAGGAAAGCTGGACAATGGAGGGATAGGGGGCCACCTTTCCTACAGCAACCCCACTTCTACAAACCATGCCCCAGAAAAGCCTTCCCACCAGTCGTTTTCTCCTTTCATGTTCCCACTTCCACTATTTCTAAACTCCTGCTAAAACTCAAACCCGGTAGCACTGCCCCAGACAGTTTACCCCCAGAATACCTTCAAATGTCTGCCAAATCCATCAGCTACCCCATAAGTATTTTCATAAATAGATCTATCCAAGAAACCTATGCACCATCCATTTGAAGAAAGCTTATATCATACCCTTACATAACGGTGGTAATAATTCAGACATCTCAAATTTCCACCCTACTATAGCCATTCTATCTCCTATTTTTAAAATAATGGAAAAATATATTCAAATTCAACTCCTGGATTGCTTATCCCAAAACCAATTACCTTCCACAACTCAGCATGGATTCCGCCCTGGTCATAGTACTACAACTGCTCTTCTATCCTTCCTAGACACTGTTAACCACAGCTGCAATGATGGTAAACTTGTCTCCACACTCCCTCTAAAGCTTTTGACACCATCTCCCATCCTGTCCTCCTTTCTAAGCTCTCACACCCTGGCTTGTCCACACCTATCCTTAACTGGTTCACCAGTTACCTCACAAACGGACAACAATCCACCAAATGATTGCACTCTCTCTCCTTTTTACATTACTTCTACCGGAGTTCCCCAAGGATCCATCTTAGGCTCCCTCCTGTTCAGTATTTTTATTAATGACTTTCACTCTACTCTCACTTATGCATCTGCAGTTCAATACGCGGATAATTCTATCTGCTCTGGTAACTCTGAAACCGAACTTCTGACCATCACCCAGAATGCTTTCTGTATTACCAAAACCTGGATGACAAATAATCACCTCGCCCTCAACCCAAATAAAACAAGACTCTTGCTCTTTACGTCCAAAAAAAGTACCACCATTAATAAATCTGATTTCATCATTTCTCCTCCAATAAGACTGCCTTAGAGGTAGTTTTCCATACTAAATTACTTGGCATAACCTTAGATGACAACTTAACCTTTGACCAACACATCCACAACACTGTCAAAAAACACACCAAAAACTTGGTATCCTCTACTGACATTAAACACTTTTTAAACTACTCTATTAGAAAAAAAACACTTGCCCAGACTTTTCTCCTACCCTCTCTTCTCTATGGTGCCCCCATTCTGACAAACATCCAGTCGTCATTAAAAAATAAAATGGAGAGCTGCTATAACAAAATTGCTAAATTTGTTAATAGAGCAAAATATTCCTCCCATCACTGTTGCTCATTACAATCCCTGAACTGGCTAGAACTCCCACAACACCTAACTTACAACTAAGCCACAGCACACAAATTAATCTATAATTCCTCCAAATGCCCAGCCCTGGCTTCACTTCTGACTCTTTATCAACCAAACCGTCCGCTATGATCTGAAAATCAATCACTTATCCAAGTTAAGATACCTAAATTCTGTAGGCCAATACCTTTATTCTTTCACTGTAGCTGAACTCTGGAACTCCCATCCACCTTCTCTATGGACTATAAATAATGCTCCGTCATTCAAAAAATCACTATACCAACATCTCTCCTTTCATTGGCTATGCCTTTGCATCATCCCCAATTCCTTAGTCACCTGATTACTAACCTGACTCATCTCTAAGATACCCACACTCTTCTTCACTCTCCCTATTGTGCACCTACACTCTTCTTCACTCTCCCTATTGTGCACTCACCCTGCCTCATATGGTGTGTAAAAATTGTGTAAGTGCAGATTATCATTATCTGTCTGATCTACTGAATATGTGCCAAGCACCAGAGTCTTCCACAAAATGTTGTTATACATTGCCTATGTTACTGTGTCACTTCTGACTCCTATATTATTCTATTGTATATTGTTAAATGCTGTTATTAACTCTAAATAATCTCTTAATTATGTACATTTTTTTTTGAGCTTTTCTCCCTGGGCCTTCACTGAAAATGGGCTCATTTCAGCCCGGAGGACTTTCCTGGTTAATAAAAGCAAATAGTAAATAATAATAATATAGACAGTACCCAGGTCTGAGTAACCTACACAGTGCCTGGTACAGCAGCAGGTTGTGACATGTCAATCGAGTGCCAAGATATAAAGGCTGCCATTTAACTGTGTCAGTGCTGACAAGTCAGTGGCACCATCCATACCCCTGCAATGACAGGGTGTCACAGAATGTCCAGACGTATGCCTCGTATATCTGTCCTACTTATCATAACATTGCATTTGCCTGCCAAACTATTGGCAAAGCAATAAAGATTGATGCAAAAACAGCAATTACGGACAGTTGAGTTGCAGACGTCATACCCATAAGTAAATGCAAGATAATACAAAACTGTTCTACCAACTGTGTACGTTTGGAAGAGCAATATTAAGAGCCTGCCCCCATGTCTGGGCCTGTGTGACGGTTATATATGGATCTGTCAAGATGTCTGCCTGTAAGAGTGTGAGAGCTATGGCCAACCTGCAGGCTTAGAATAACAGTGCAACACAAACCACCTGAGGACCACAGCAGATGTATGGGGCAAAATGATGGACAACCTGCTAAACTGGTAGAGGTGTGAAGTCTGTAACCCTGTGTGTGATGTTACGACTTCTACCCCACTCGCACCATAACTACAGATACATAGCAGCAACTGCGGACAAAGGTTATGACTGGACTACAGAAGGACAAAGAGACACACACAAGGTGAAGTGGGACCACTGGCCAGACAAACATAGCATGTGCACAGTAGAACAATTTCTTGCTGTAACATAGTTCCCTGCAGTGTATGGGGTTAGTAAATAAATGCCCATAAGTGCTCCCTCACATTACTTTTATACTGATCTGCCACTCGCATACCAGGAAATCACGGTGCTATGTGGAATATACCGCACATATTATGGAAAACTTGGCTCAGTCCAGTGCACTCTGTACCCACACCAGGATATGATTCAGTTAATAAGGATAGCACACAGCCAGGAGATTCTTCCCACAGTATATCACTAAGGTGCTGGACTGTTTGCACAGTTTAATCAGCTGTAGCACACACACAATCCTGGACCCCGGAGTACAGCTAGCTCTGGAATGGCGTGAACCTCTTACTATTGAAGGTCATCCTGGGCATGCTCCAACCTTTAGAGAGTTAAAGCCCATGTCTAAACCCATATCTGACTATGCAACTCTGTTGTCCAGCTGTCTTTGCATACAGACAGCTATATACATCTTAACTGTCCCCCCCACTCCCATCAGACAGGATTACCCGCAGCTATCTGGAGGTGGCTCATATGTGATGTATCTGCATCTGTTGTGTGTGATAGATGTACATAATGTATAGGTAACATATATAAATATATCAATTATAGACAGACGGGGAGGGAGAGACTGACAGAGAGGCATAGAGTGATGTCCTGATGTAGACATTTGCACACCAATTGTAACCACTGGCACATGCCAGTACGAAGGTGAGCTCCATTGTGTAATAGTGAGGTAGGGGTTGTAATCTCACATCACCTGCCATGTGTGTGTTGGTTATACCATTTTGAGGCTTGTTCCACCCTGGTGACCCCCCCATTGCATTACTTTACAGGGCCTGTTCTTGTCATCCACCTTAGATCCACTGTTGGACACTGTCTAGGCATATAAGCTCCATAGTGCATGCGAGAAGTAGGCAGCACTATAGTGCATACAACTAGGTAGGTGAGGGTTTCAATCTCCGTACAGACAACTACATTACTGAATATATGTATATGTAACATATCCCCTGTGGCTGTTGTGTGCATTGGTTATACGATTTTAAGGCCTGTTGACCCCCTCCCAATGGCATTACTTTAAAGAGCCTGTTGGTGCCATCCACCTTAGATGCACCATGTCAAACTTTACAGGCCATACCAATCATCTGTACATATGTATGCCGAATGTTCAGATGTTTGCAACATATAGGTGGTCTATATCATAACAATGGGGTATTATGAAAAATAATTGTCAATTATGTGACATTTGCCGTAGTGACAGACATGTCAGCTTCAGATGTCATACTAGTCTGAAACGTCATCCTGATACAAAATCTGTTACCCTATCACTTGTTTAGGTTTGTAAGAGCAATATGTGAGAACAGTCCCTATTTTGGGTGATTTATTCCACCATTCATGAAGGCAAGAGGTTGTGAGTTATGTCCATGGCATATAATCTCTATGGTGCATGCAGTATGTATGTAGCACTATGGTACATACAAGTAGAGAGGTAGTTGTTCTAATCTGACTATTGACAACTGTGTGAGCATATGCATTTCTGTATGCATATCCTCTGTAGCCATCTTCCTGTGTGTATGTGGTGGTTATACCATTTTGTGTACCTGTTCCACTCTGTTAACTCCCCCATTGCCAACCTAGTCAGGGCCTCTACAGATGTCATCCACCTTTGAAGCACAGTTACACATTTTCTAACACAAAGGCACTGTGGTGCATGCAGTAGTCATATCAGTCTTTAGTGTACATAACAAGATAGGTAGGTGTTTTAATCAGAAAAGTGTCGACCCTGTGTGCATGTGCATTTCAAAGCATATCCACATGCAGCTGTGTGTGTGGGGGGTTTGTGATGGCTCTACCATGTTAAGGGCCTGTGAAGCCCTCACTGGCAATCCTAACAGACCCAGCAATTGTCACCCACCTGAATAGTACTAGCAGACGCTGCAACACTATAGTAGCTCTGTGATGCTTGTGTTATATATAGCAGTATCGTATGTAAAACTATGCAGGTAGAGGTTCCACTGTCAAGAAGGGCAGGTCATGACTGGGTGTGTGTATGTATGCATATCCGCTTGCAGCAGTCTGTGTTACGGCCACCAGCATACTTCTCAAACCCTCACAGAAAGACATCTGGTTAAAGCCATACGAAAAAGTGAGGCAAAGGCCAAACATTGAGCACAACCTTCACATATTGCTGTGATATGCATGGAAAGTATATATCAGAACAGGTTGTCCATTTGAATGCACTTTCCAAAAGGTATGTGTTGTGACTTGACAATATCCTTCATTAATCTGTAATGTTAGTCTGTCATGATTTTCCAACAATTTGCCAGAAAACCACAATGTTATGAGAAATGGGGGAAAAATATGTGGCAAACATCAGGACATTCTGCAGACATATGTAGAGGTCACAGGTATGGCCACAATCTGTACCACCCTGCAGGTTGCAGTCCATGTTTGGCAAGGTGTGACCTGTGATGACAACTGAAACAATACAGAGGTCCTGAGAGTGTAGGGCAACAAACATTTTCATAAAGTTGTTTATTAATTGCATAGAGCGGTTATTGCACATCAGAAGCATCTTTATGTTATGACAAATAATAAGCTAAGGTAAGACCCCAACTCCCATGATCACCTGTGAGGGGAAGATAATATAGGTAAATGACTTCCTGCAGTATAATGTTTGCTGATCCACACACATATATATACAGGTGGGGTGCCACAAAAGCATTATATAGACCACACCTTCTGACTGATGCCATGCACAATACACAGACCACAACAGACATTCTGGACAGGCCCTCAACAACATGCAGTGCAACTACATCCAGTTAATGTTGCTACTACTATACACCTGTGGTTACACTCTTGAAGCTCGGTCATACCTCTCAACCTCTTAGAGCAAGACATCTGGACAACGACATTAATAAAGGGGGGAGACAAAGGCCCAAGAATAGTGACACACTATAAATATTGCTCTTACATACTTTGACAGTTGATAGAATACTAGGTTTTGCATTTCATTTTCATTCTGTAGGCTATGATGTCTGACATTCAAATGTGTGCTATTTTATGACTTCAGTCTTTTGTGTTTTGTCTAGCAATCACTGGCAAATCATTAATGTATGAGAAAATGACTAAAAGTGAGAGGCAAACGTGGTCGGTCTGTAAAAATCTGGACAGTAGAGAGGTATGAGCTCAGTACATAACATACAGTTAAACACACACTTTTGCACCAGTTGTTTTATATCCACATAACATGTATAGTTTTCTTACATTTGTAAGACAAGCATATGTATCATATTAAAATTCACAAATGACATATGATTATTTACAACATCCCAGTTAACTGGGCTGGCAGTGTCACCATCAGTATTGTACTACAGACAATCTTGTAGTAGTCATGTGTGAGCTGACTATTGCTTTGGTGACTTGGGCCAGAGCTGTGATCTATGTCACTGCAGACAGAGCCATCATGGATGGCAGTAGGTGCTGGACAGCCGAGTAACAGCAACATGTCAGTCCTGGAAATGTTGGGACCTGTTTAAATTACTTTTTCCCATGACTGCACCCCCTTCTGCATTCCATTACATGCTTAATTGTATGACATACCTGGTATAGTGTTGTACTCTTTTGTCAGAAGAAATCCACAAGTAGTGTTGTAAAGAATCGCAGTCTGTCTTCATGAAGAAAGTGTCAGACCTGTTTAGTATAGGCAGCAGCTTGCCTTTTGTAGGTAGTACTCATGAACAAGTGATGGCCTGTGCACCAGTCTGCGTCTCCCACTTGCTAATTGCATCCAGAACAGCTGTGTTGCCTTTCCATTAGCCAATGACATGGCAACACAGTGCTATAATTAAGGCCTTCATGTGGGCCTTGCCCCTCTTCCTGGCCTGTGAGGGGGATGTTATTGGGGTGTGGGAGCTATAGAATCACACAAGGTAGGTGGATATACTGTACACTGTTTGGATTTATGTATTATGTCCATAGGTTTGCATGCTATGTCTGGCCATTGTTAACAGACTTTCAGATTCTGTAGCAGTGTACTCTAAATGTGTGTTGGGGTGAGTAAGGAGACAGGCAGATGTGTGTCCTAGGGAGACAGGCTGATGTGAGTGTCCTAGATCCTTTTCTGTCTGACTGTATATGCTGCTACAGTTGATGCTAGTCTGTCAGCTGTGTATGTTTGTAGGGGCAGACTAAGACGTCCTTTAAAACCTCAACACCCCCTCATCCTTTATGTTTGGCTGTTGTGTTGATGCCTTCTTTAGGTGTTTGGGAGCAATGTTAGGTTTGTAGCAGGCCACAGCTGCTGCATTCTGGCCAGGAGTCAGACTAGGGATTGTGAAGACTTTGGAGGAGAGCAAGCTGCTACTGTCAGTGAGGGTGAGGTGTCAGCTGTTGTCATAGCATGGCCTGGTTGAGGGTACCCACAACAGTCCAGGTGAGGCATGTGCCTGTGGTGCATATGTTGCATAATAGTGCCATCCAGAGAGTGGTAGGCAACATTTAGTATACATATTCATAATTGTGAAATGTGTCCCACCCTGCAGGCATTTAATATGCTACTGTGGGTGGCAGTGACTGCGGTAGCAACAACCAGTTTTGCTAGAAATTGCAGGGCTCCATTATTTCTATGTTGTATCAACATGCATGTAGTTGTGCCACACACTGGGCTAGGACTGTGGGTGTCTAGATGTGACAGATGCTAGAACTGTAACAGATGGAGCTACCAAGTCATTATTGTGGCAGGTGTATTTGTAAGACATATATGTATGCATACAGTGTGTAACACAGGATTAGCATGGACATGTGTGTTCTGATGGGTATGACGTGTGTAACTGAGCTGTCTGTCATGCTTTTGTAACCCCAATCTGCACTGCCTTGCCAGTATGTGAGCACACAGAGTAGGTTTTATGACGACTCTGCCATAAATAGGGGGCACAGCTGTAGATATTCAGCAACAGTCTGTGCAGTTGTTGGGTCTGTATTAGAACATCGGCTTTTTAAAACGTCAGATGTTCTAATATCGACCCCTATTCAGCAAATGCTGATCATATCAAACATGCAGAACAGCGAATTTTTTCCCAGGGAAAAAATTTGCTGTTCCGACACACACACCCACAGCACAAGCACACCAAACAAATGGCAATCCACATACACACACCTAAAATCCTACATCTAACCCTACACTATACTGTACATACACCACTAGCTATCCACTTACCTTAACCCAAATCCTAACCCTAAGGTCTGTCACTATCGCACACTCACCTCACCCGCACCATAGCCCTAACTCACCTACCCCGCCCTAACCTTCATGTCCACACAATCGCACACTTAACCTGATCCCGACCCGTAACTTTCCACCACTGTGCTGAAAATAACAAAGCCACAGGAACGGCCAACCAAATTCCTTCCCTTGGAAGAAATGTGGTGTTCTGCAGCTTCACTATTTTCAGCATTCGCTGAATAGGGGTCAATATTAAGACATTCGAAGTTGTGAAACTTCAATGTTCTAATATAGACCCCAGTTGTTAGCTCTACCTGATATTGCAGGCCTCTCGTACATCCAGCAGCATTTATTTGTCTGTGTACTGGTTCTGTGTCTATGTCAGAGGCCTAAGTACACTGTGATTTGGGCCACTATATATAGTGTGTGACTGGCAATTGGGTTATGTTTGTAAAAACAGTTGATCTGATGATGTTAGTCTTCATTCATTCCTTACTGATGGGTTATCGTTTAAGTCCTCAGAACCAAGCTGGCCAATATCAAGCTCGCATCAGCCAAAAACTCGTGAGCTGAGGTCCTACCCAGAATGCTCTACTCCCTATTACCTCGGATCTTGTTTGCTGCGTTGCTGAGCAGCCGTGTCAAGCCACTCTCTGCTAAGTGTCTAATTTTTTGACAGTTTATATATTATTACTCTAAAATTTTCTCAAAAGTTTATTCTAATATTTTCCTACCCTATCACACACTTTAGACACTCTCCCTTTAGTCCTTTCCCTTTATTACCCTCTTTTTTTACCTTGGTGTAATTCTCGATTACCATCATTGGTAATCCTTCTTCTCTTTTTACCCTTTTCTTGGGTAGCCATTATTCTTCCTTTTGCTACTGTGCTTCTTCTCCACAACAGCTATGTCGGATAAGAAAAGTTCCATTGGTTTCAAGCAGTGCAAGAATTGCGGCTGTAAGTTACTGCTTTCCGATGGCCATGACTTATGTGTCTACTGTCGTAAGGTCTCCCACTTGATTGTAGATCCTCCGTGTGGCATCTGTAAAAACTTCTCTACCAGGACTCTCAACAAGAGGAAGAATAAGTTAATTTTGAAAGGTCTTCTCAAGTCTCCTTTCTCTGAGGCTATTTCTGGGTCACAGGGCTCACCTCCTCCTGTTAAACCCCACAAGAGGCGTTCTTCCTCTTCTTCATTGAAGTCACTCCCTTCTTCTCCCTCTGGAGATCATAGGGAGTCGACTCACAAGAAGGTGAAACTGATTACTACTATGGTGCTGCCCCCTGTGACTGTCGGCTCCACCCCAAATGATCCTGACTACAACCATGTCTCCTTTATTGATATCGGCACTGGAATTTTCGGTGCAGACAACTATGGTTCCGACAGTTCTGTTGCAACCCAGAACGGCATCGTCAATACGGGTTCAGCCCCCTTCGGCACTGTTGGTATAGTTACTTTTGCTCCAAGTATGACTCTTCTGTACTCCATGACGCAGACTTTTTCGGCACCGACATGTACTTCGGTGCAGTCCTTCTCTGCACTGTCCTTATTGCCGGTGCAGACACTTTCCACTAAGGCACTGTACCCTTTGGGGCAGACCTTTGCCTTTATGGTGCAGACACCTTCAACTACCATGGCACTGACATCTTCGGCGCAGACTTTTTCCACACCATATTCTTTGGTGCAGACTTCCTTGACTCAGAGCGCTACACATATTGAACTAGCAATGACCAAATATCCCCCTTCATTGCATCCTTTTGCAAGCAGTCAGTATAGTCCTTCCCTGGAAAGGCCAGAATCATCATCAGCCTTCTCCATGAGGTCAACAAAGAGTCTTTCTGAGCAGGATGTGCTGTGTCTTGTTGCCCAGTTGCTTGCGGCCAGAGGTCTCGCTCAACCATGAAAAGTCCACGTTCCTCATTCAGGTATGCATATTTTGCCTCAAACCCCAGTGTATACTCCTCCTTGGATTTCTACTCAAGTCTCGAAGCCTATTACTCCGACAGCAGCTTCCCTTCCTCTGACTCGAATAGTGGATCTCACTTTGGAACCAGAGTCATCCTTGTGCCCCTCGGTGCACTGAGCATCGGGCTCATCTCAGGCCAGTGGCTGTGCCATTGGGGAGGGCATTCCTGGCTCCACGCTGAATTTTTTTCTATGGCACCTTCCAGGGATCCGCTCTCTTACTGTTCACAGTCCTCTTGAGACTCCTGGCCTGGGGGCGGGTTCGTCAGGGCGGGGTGTGACCACGGTCCCGAGGTTGTTGTGCTCAGTTCCGGGTTCCCATCCCTCCTTGGGCGGGCCAGCCTTCCGGGCCATGGAGAAAGGCGCTTGCCTCCACTGGCAAAGCTCATTTGTTGGAGTCCTCTTCCCCCCTCTGTGCCGCAACTTCCTCAAGCTTCAACACCTGGACACCAGGCACAAGAGCTTCAGGTCTTTCCTCCTCAGGAGACCCCCTCTTTGCAGTCTTTCCCAGAACCTCCCACTGAGGAAGAGCCCCGCAAAGCATCGTGCAAGAGGATGCACATGGACTGCACTGAGGAGTCTTTGACTGAAGATATGGATTTTGATGACTGGGAAGGATCCTCACGGTCTCACCCTCTGATGAGGTGTCCTTTGGTGACTTCCTCAAGATCCTTAGAGGGGTGACTGGAAGCCCTCTAATCCTTCCTTTGAGGAATCCGTATTCCTGTAAGCTTTTTGTGCCTGGCTCCCTACCTCCTGGGTCACCCCGCCTGCTGATGAGTTCGTCCAGCTCATCGTGCAGTATGCATGGAAGGCTCCTGATACCATAGAAGCGATACCTAAGAGGCCAGACAAGATATTATCTCCCCCATGGAGCACTCCCACTGGTCACGTGGTCTCCCAGTAAACGCTATGGTGGTGGCAGCTGCTACTAAGAAAGATTTGTCAGAAGAGAGCCAAACTGTCCATCCGTCCAACAAGGAATCTAGGCAATTGACAGATTAGGGAAGCATGTGTTTGCTTCATCGACCTTCGCTTTAAGGTCTTTGAATTATTTTGCACATTTTACCAGGCTTCAGTGAAATCTATCAACCAGCTCTCTGAAACCTTGGCAGAAACTGTTTCTGACGAAGTCCGTGATAATGTGGCTTTTCAGCCACCCTAGAGTCCATTTCCAACTCTTCCATGCATCTTATTTTTCACACAACGGAAGGGGCGGTTGGAGCGGCAGGTGCAGGTATAGTCGTCAGACGACATGCTTCGATGTGCCTTTGTAACTTTGCAGATTCCTTTAAGGCTTCCTTCATGAATGCCCCCATAGAGGCTGCTTCTTTGTTTGGCCCTAAAGTCAAGGATACGCTGGCACAGTGTGAACAGGATGGCAAGACCTTATCTGCCGGTGGTGTCAGACACTCCACTCCTCAGTGATTCTGTTCCAGAAATCAGAGGAGCAGAAAGATCTGGTACAAAAAATCACAGGGTTCTTTCCGGGATACACATGCCGAGTTTTCCCCTAGAGGCAGAAGGAGTAACTCCAATGGAAGATGCCCCTTTCGGGCAGAGGAGGTCTGTGAAACCGGGGTTCCAGAGATTCTTTCCCTGGCCAAAGCTATCAGCGCTCCTGAAGCGTTGCCCAACTGCTCACCTCTGGAATCGGTCAGAGGTCATTTCTCTTTGTACGTTGCTGCCTGGCAAAAGATAACTGACTCTTGGGTACAACTGATTATATCCAGAGGCTATCATATCCCTTTCCATCTTTGCCCAGTCTCATCAAGAGTGTTACCCGACGTTCCACCCAGTCAAAGGGAAACAGCAGCACACAAAATCAAAAAGAGTCATCCAGACGGTCCCCCCAGACAAGATAGGATGCAGATTTTACTCAAGGTTCTTTTTAGTGCCAAAAAAAGACAGGGGACTGGAGACCAATTCTGGATCTCAGTATACTAAACAAATTTGTAAAAACAGAGAAATTCTGGATGGTCACGGTTCAGTCTATCCTTCCTCTTCTGGAAGAAGATGATTGTATGTTTTCTGTAGATCTCCAAGATGCATATTACCACATAAAGATGAACAAACACTCAAGAAGATACCTCCGCTTCCGTATAGGAGTCAGTCACTACCAGTTTTGAGCCCTGCCCTTTGGTCTCTCTACAGCCCCCAGAGTGTTCACAAAATGCATGGCAGCGGTTATTGCTCACTTGCGACTTTAAGGATTCCAGGCATTTCTGTATCTAGACAACTGGCTCCTTACTGCCCCCACCAAGTGTCTACTGGAAGAAGCCCTGCAGTATACTCTGTTAACAGCTCAAAGCCTGGGAATTGCTATAAACTGGAAGAAATCCAGCACAACCCCAACTCAGTCTTTGGAATTCATAGGGGTACTGTTGGACACAAAAAATTGCACAGAATCCCTTCCAGAACACAGACTTCAGAGAATTGCAACAAGTTCAACTGTTGCTCTGTCACCACAAATCCCCAGCTCAATCTGTACTTCAGCTGTTGGGGTCAATGGCAGCTTCACTTACCATTGTTCCCCTAGCCAGATTCCACATGAGACATCTTCAAAGGCTACTTATCACTCAGTGGTACCCTCTACAACATTTATTGTCTTTTCAAATAAGTGACTCAGAGATGTAAACAAAATTCACTCTGGTGGACATCTAGAAATCCCCAACAATGGTCATGCCCTTTCACCTCCCATCTAGCGATAGCCACAGTGACCACAGATGCCTCCCTGATGGGGTGGGGGGGCTATGTCAGGGAAACTTGGTCCAAGGCACCTGGTCGGAGACAGAGGCCGTTTTGCATATCAGTGTCCTGGAAATGAGGGCGGTGCTTCTAGCGTTGTAAGCATTTCACTCCATCCTTCTGTCAAGGACTATTGTGATCCAATCAGACATGTCAGTTGTCTGGTACATCAACAAACAAGGGGGTACCAGATCTTACCTGTTATGCTGAGAGGCCTTGAGAATATGGCAATGGGCGGTAGCTCACAACCGCTTTCTGATTGCAACTCACATTCCCGGGAGTTCCAACGTGATAGCGGACAAATTGAGCAGGTGCATTCTACAGCCTCACAAGTGGTCCCTCAATCCTCTGATAGTGGTAAAAATCTTCACCTGCTGGGGCCAGCCTGGCTGCGACCTATTTGCCTCCCCAACCAACTACAAGTGCAGCAACTACCTTGCTCTGATCCCCCCTTGGGGACAGTCAACAAGGGACGCTCTAGTCTATGCTTGGCCCTCGGGTCTTCTTTATGCCCATCTACATCTTCCCCTCATCTCCCGATTTCTAAAGAAAGCACGACGGTTGAAGAGCAAAGTGATCCTCATTGCTCCATATTAGCCTTGACAAGTCTGGTTTCCCTTCCTCTGGCCTCACCTGCTTGATCAAGCATGGATCCTCAACCCATCACCAATGTTGATCTCCTATCCACAGGGTCTGATTCACCCCAATCTAACAACCCTGAAACTGACAGCTTTGTTTCTCAACTTCCTATGATTGCCAGGTATGAAAACCTTTTGTCCCCTGTGCACAATATTCTTATTGCATCTCATAAATCGTCCACCAGACTAATCTATCTTAAATGGAAGAGGTTCTCTCTATGGGCAGCAGATAAGCAAATAGACCCGGTGTCAGTGCCGGTCTCGGTGGTATTAGATTACTTGTCACAGCTTTTCCACTCTGGGGTGTCTGCCTCTACTATCCGTGTACATTGAGCTGCCATCTCTAATTTTCATATTGGTTTTTAAGATTCTTCACTTATGTCACACAGATTCTGTAAAACTTTTTTGAAAGGGGTTATCCACCTAAAACCTCCATTCAGAGAACCCGTACAACCTTGGGATTTGGCTTTCGTTCTGCAAGCTTTAACAGCTCCACCCTTTTAACCTGCATCCTCTTGTGATGTAAAATCTCTCTTGGAAATCTTTATTTCTGATTGCAAACACATTGGCTAGACAATTGTCAGTACTTCAGGCCTTATGCATCAAACCTCCTTATCTTATCTTACATAAGGGTAGAGTATCACTGAGAACCAACTCTACCTTTTTACCAAAAGTGGTGTCAGAGCGATCTATCAACCAGTCTATTGATCTACCGGTGTTCTTTCCTGACCATTCTAACAAGGAAGAGTATTGCTTGCACTCATTGGATGTTCATAGGCAAATATGATTTTATCTGGACAGAACAAAATCTACCAGACAAACTGTTTCTGGCTTTTTCTGGACCTAGGCGGGGTCATCCTGTATCAAATGTTACACTGGCTTCATGGTTGAGAAATTGTATCACCTTTATCTACAACAGAAAATATTTCACCTTGCCTCAGAGTCAAAGCACATTCTACAAGATCTATGGCAACTTCAGCAGCCTTCCATGCTAAGGCTTCCCTCAATGATATTTGCTCAGCTGCAACTTGGGCTAAACCTCATACATTTATTCTTCATTACAAATTGGATTTGGCCACCAGAGGTAGAGTTTCCTTTGGTTCCATGGTGCTCAGGAATGTCCTTCCATGAGGGCTACACAGGAATACAGGTAGCTGGGGACTCTGTCCCATCAGTAAGGAATGAACGAAGATTAACAACATCAGATAAATAAGTTATGTCTTACCATAACGTTCCATATGTGTTGTTGATCTTCATTCAGTCATTACTTCCCACCCTCCGTCCTCCATCCAGAAGTTCTTGGTTGATCTCGTACTCCTTTCTGATAGGTCTGTTATGACCAGAGGTAGCCTCTAATCAACTTGCAAACTCGATCTGAGGTAACAGGGAGTAGAGCATTCTGGGTAGGATTGTGGCTCGAGAGTTTTTGGCTGACGCGAGCTTGATATTGGCCGGCTCGGTTCCGAGGACAGAACTGATAACCCATCAGTAATGAATGAACGAAGGTCAACAACACAGATGGAATGTTACAATAAGACATAACTTCTTTTTATACTCCGAGGTCAGTTGGCTTAATGGTATGTTGCTGTGACTGTAATTCAAATGATTCTGGGTTCAAAGTTTGTCACTGATGTCTTTTTTTCTCTAAGGTTACATCCCTGTCGTGCATGTTAAATATACAGATACATCAATAATTCCCAGAGCTGATTTTGTGTAGTGGTTTGTTGCTGTGACTCTGGTTCAGAAGGTCCTGTGTTCAAGACTTGGCAGCTTTTGTCTTTTTTCTTAATGTTACATGACTGTAATGCATGATATATTTATTAAAGCATTACTAATTCCTACAGCTGATTTGGCTTAGTGGTGTGTTGCTCTGACTCTAGTGCATAGGGTCTTGGGTTCGAGACTTGACAGGGCTGGTTATTTTGTTGCTGGGCAGAACAGTGGCTGAATAAGAGAGTGTGATTTAAAGCAGTTTTAAGCAGGTTTGGAACACATTATGAAAGGCAGCTAGGGATGTGCAAGATGGGTGTAGGAAAGAACCATAGCTCTTCATTTCTTGTGCAGCAACAGCTGTGAATGATGTGGACAATTTGTAATTTAGAGCCTCACACCCCAGAGGGAGGGGTGTGGGCGACATACATTTGTTGAGTAGTTCAAGGGTAAATTGATTAATGTTGATGCCCCCCCTTTTTTAGGTGAGAGTGGAATGTTGGGGAAGGGTTATAGGTACGTTTGGGGTGGTAAGTTGGATAGGAGAGGTTGCTTTTGCAAATGGACAAGACAGCAGATGGGGGTGGTGTATGACACATGAGGGAGGGTAAATGCCTTAAGACAGGGAGGGTGGTTGGGAATCAGAGGGCCACGTGCCCCCAGATGGAAACGGTGAGACTGAGGTCCCCACCTATGGGCAGTCACCATTGCCCCTTCACGGCCCCGAAAGTGGCTGTGCCGGGAGCTGGACGATGTGGCCAGCCTGCCCCTAGAGGTGCACCAGTCTGCCCTCGATGTGGTGCAGGCGGACATCCAACGTCCCTCTGGATGACCCTGTGCCCCTGTGCACCATACCTGTGAACTGGTGTCGAGTGACAGGGTCCACTCTGCGCCTGCACCCAGGAGGGGGTGGGCCCTGTCCCTTGAGGCAGTTAAACCCGAGGGTGGTACAGGACCAGCGTAGGTGGCAGCTTGAAGTTGGGCCCAGATGTGTTGGGACCCAGTGCCATGGCCAGATGAGGTGGGACAGTCTGATCCGCTGGGAACTGCCTACTCAAATGTGCTATGGTGTTGAGGTTTGTCAGAGTTTATTGGTTAGTCATGAACAAAACAATAGCTATAACAGCATGCATGAGTGTTCAATTAACCCAGAACAGTAGAATTGGAAAAATTGCATAGCAAACAGAACACATGCATAAATGGAATAACAGTCATCATTGTAACAGCATGCCAGTAACAGTTACGGTAACAGGCCATCAACAATGGAATTTGAACAAGGTATGTTGGTATGCAACCATTGAAATACATGAAGAATAATAGAACACAAGTCCCAACATTAGGTTTGGAGAACAGCATACCTGTAGTATATGAATAATAATTATTGATGCGGAAAGGGGTGGAGGGAGAGAAAAAAAATGTTCATTACCAACTGTATAGGCTATATTTTTCACAACAGTACTGCTCAGTACTCTACAGGTCTGCCCTCACTCTACATCTGCCTGAGGCCTATAGCTACTGTAGCACATATATACCTGTTAATTTGTCGACCTGCAATGCTGTTGGGCAAGCTGTGACAACTCTGATGTTGTGTGTGTGCTAATGGCATACTTGTACTGGATTTATATCTGTGTGCTAGGTTATTGGAAACGGTGATTACTAGGCGTGACAGCATGACACTTGAGAGATCTGTATTGGGAAGAGTGCATGGTGTGTATAGCTATCCTGCTGTCATTTGTAGGCATGGGCTGGACACTGAACAATTGTACACAGTTTATTACTATACCCTTCATACAGCTAATACAAACATTTCTTTACCTGTGAGCCCTGTGGAGAAAATATTTGATCTGAAGTAGTTAACTTCATTTGGTCTGCAACCTGTGGGTATAGGATCTGAGCCGGCAGCTTTACCTAGCTAAAAGATCCGAGCTCCTAGCTCCGCCCCCTACCCATAATCCTCTGCTACACATCCCCATCCTTAGATCTAGTTTGCCGCGGCTTGTAGCAGCTTCTAGAGACGAGCTCTTAGACGTGGGTGAGATATTTCCAGTTTGATAAAAACCTTTTAAAATTGTTTTTTTCTAAATTTCTTTGGTGTGTGTGTTTTTTTTAGCCCCCTTTATCGACTAATATATTTAGCGTATTTTTTTGTGATAAATTTACTTCAAATTTTGTTTCATTCCCTCCCCCTAGTGCGTGATTGTGTGGTGTGATGACTGAAGGGCCTAAAGCCATGTTTTCTAAATGCACTGAGTGTGGTCATAAGCTGTCCCCAGCCGGTGGCCACACTCAGTGCGTTATTTGCTTGGGGGTGGCCCATTTATCCACCAGCTGCCAGGTTTGTGCAGCTTTCAACCCCCGGGCTATCAAGGATAAGAGGAACAAGCTAATCCTGGCGGGATTGTTGCCCCCGGATTCTTCTTTCTCCTCTCCCTCTAAGGCACCGGTCGCGGCTGCGGCTTCAGTGCCTTCCAATCCCCCTCCCTTGTTAGAGACTCAAACTCCCTCTACTTCTCAGGGGGAGGGGGACTCTTCTTCCTCTTCTAAAGAAAAAGGAGAGAGAAGGACCGGCACAAGCATAAAAGGTGGGCTGAGTCTCATCCCTCAGCCCCGCCAGCGAAGGTAGCTAGTCCCGCTAAGAGGGCCTCTGGTTCTCCTCATTCTCGGCTCCGTTCTCCTTGCTTTTCCCCGGAGCCGGAAGAGGAGTACCGGTCTCCCTCGAGGCGGCCCTACAGGCCCGCCTCTACGACCTCCTCCAGATCCACCAGAAGCTTGACTGACGCTGATTTGGACCGGATGATGTGTCGTTTCTTGCAGGCTCAAATGCAGATGGGGGTGATCCAGCCTCCCCCCGGCCCCTTTCTTTACCCCGATCGCTCCTTCTCCGACCCATTTTAGGGTTTCGGAGTCTTCGGATCTGTGCCGTTTCAGACCCGGGGAACCATCGGCGTCGACAGTCTTGATTACTTCGCCGCCGACTATGCCCTCGGGTGTGCTGGATCCTAGCTGTCGGGGCCGAGAGCCGAGCATCGTATCCGTGGGGGGAATTGTGTCTTTGGCGCCATTTAGGTCGGAGCACACTTCTCTCTCGGGTCCGACCACTTCGGCTCCGATGCCGATCCCTGCATCGGAGCCGAGGGGGCTGCTCTCGGAGCCAGGGGAGAGCGGTTCTCCCTCTGCGTTTGATGTAGTGGAGAGGGTGCTGTCGAGGACTTCCAGATCCCCGGTCCGGGCTGCGGATCCATCCGTCACCCCTGCACATTTGGGCCTGTCATCCAGCCACAGAGGGACAGCCTGCATCGGCGCTCCAGTTGGTTCCCTTAGAGGAACAAGACCCCGTGGGTGAGCCCTCCTCGGATAGCCCCACCGAGGAGGTTCCTCACAAACAGAAGTGCAAAAGGAGGCATCTGGACTCCCCTGAGTCCCTCACGGAGGACACAGACTTGGAGGAAGGGGAAGGTTCCCCATGGTCACCCCCTGAGGATGTCTCCTTTGGAGACATCATGGAGATGTTACGAATCAGAGGAGGGTGGTCTGCCCAAAAACCTTCCTCGGACGAGTCTGTGTTCCTGGAGATGTTTGATGCAGGTCCATCTACTTCTTGGATGTCCCCCCGGCTGACCCCCTGGTGGATTTAATTACCACAAGGGCTTGGAAGGAGCCGGACACCGTGGAGCCAATCCCCAGAAGGCCAGACAAAATACTTAGTCCCCCGTCTAATAGGCTGGCATGGTCTAAAGGTTCTCCAGTGGATGCCATGGTGGTGGCGGCTGCCACCAAGAAGGAACTAGCGCAGGAGAGTTCCTTGGTCCACCCTCCAGATAAGGAATCTCGGACGTTGGACCTTCTGTGTAAGGGCGCTGAACTATATGGCACACATCATCAGACTCCAGCGAGACTTGATTAAGGAATACGCTGGAGCCCCCCCGGAGTCCATGGCGGCTGAGGACAAATGCACCTTTTCGGCTCGCATGGCCACTCTGAAATCTATTACTAACAAATCTATGCAGCTACTCTCCCATGCCACGGAGGGAGCAGCTAGAGCCAGCGGAGCAGGCATCGCTCTGCGGCGCCATGCCTGGCTCTGCCTTTGTGATTTTGTGGAACCCTTCAAGGCGTCCTTCGCGAACGCGCCCTTTGACGGTTCTACGCTCTTTGGCAAGATCGTCCACGACATGCTGGTCCAAAGCGAGAAAAACGGGAAGATGCTGTCTGCCGTCGGGATCCACTTCTCTAACCCCCAACGGTCCTTCTCGAGGAACCAGAGGGGACAAAAGAAGATGTGGTTCCGGAAATCACAGCAGTCCTGTCCGCTGGACCCTCGTCCTTCAGAGGCAGAGGAGGACAAGGTGGACGCCGGCCCAGAGGCAGAGGGGGGCCGAGGAATCTCGGGTCTCGAGAACCTTTCTCGGAGAGGCCCGCACAACAGCCCTGAGGGCTTACCCGACTATCCCTCTCTGGAGGCAGTCGGGGGGGCGTCTGTCAGAGCACCTCCAAACTTGGGAGTCCATTACTACGGATCGGTGGTTGCTCCGAATTATATCCAGAGGTTATTCCATTCCCTTTGAGTCTTCCCCCTCCTTTGAAACGCCTCCCTGATGTCCCACCCGATAAAAGGGAGGCGGCAGCTTCAGAAATTTTGAAGCTATTAGAAAAAAGAGCCATCCAGCACGTCCCCCCAGGCCAGTCCGGATTGGGAAATTACTCCAGGTTCTTTTTAATGCCAAAAAAGATGGGGGACCTGAGGCCTATCCTAGACCTCTCATCTCTAAACCTGTTCATCCCCAAAGAGAAATTCCGGATGGTCACTCTGCAATCTATTCTCCCCTTCCTAGGGGAGAATGACTGGATGTGCTCCATAGACCTCAAGGATGCGTACTACCACATTCTAATGGACAGACGATTGAGGAGGTTCCTCCGCTTTCAGCTGGGAGCCAGTCACTATAAGTTCAGGGCTCTTCCGTTCCGCCTCACCTCAGCCCCCAGGGTGTTCACCAAGGTCATGGTAGTGGTCGCAGCCCACCTGAGACTTCAGGGCATTCGGGTCTTTCCATACCTGGACGACTGGCTCCTCACTGCCTCCACCAGGCATCAGCTCTGCACTGCCAGGGATTATACCCTGGCCCTTACTCAGCATCTGGGTATTACTGTAAACCTTCAAAAATCATTCCTTCATCCGGTGCAGGTTCTGGAATTCATAGGGGCCAAGATAGATACACGCCACTCCAAGGCCTTTCTAACAACTGACAGGTTGCGCAGTTTGTCTCTTCATGTTTTGGCAATTCTCCAATCCCCAGCCCCACCTGCGGAATTAGTCCTGAGAGCTCTGGGCTCCATGGCGGCAGCCATTGGTCTGTCGCCCTTTGCGCGACTGCGCATGAGAATTCTTCAGTGGACTCTTCAGGTCCAATGGTCACTTTTACTGCACCCCTTGAACACCCTGATTCCCTTGAGCAGGGTTTGCAAGGACTCCTTTCTCTGGTGGCTTCACCCTCAGGAGCTGCGAGAGGGGAGACCATTTGTCATGCCTCAGCCCCAAGCCACGTTGACCACGGATGCTTCTCGCCTCGGGTGGGGGGGCACGCTATGGGCAGAACCGTCCATGGCACATGGACTCCCTCAGAGACCGTTCTACATATCAATGTTCTGGAGCTGAGGGCAGTGCTTCTGGTGTTGCAAGCCCTACAAGAGCTTCTTCCTCTGGGAACTATTGCAATTCAGACAGACAACATGGCTGTAGTCTGGTACATCAACAAACAGGGAGGAACCAGATCTTATCCCCTTTGCCAAGAGGCTATGAGAGTTTGGGAATGGGCAATCTCCACCAACCGCTTTCTGGTAGCAACGCACATTCTGGGCCAGACCAACATCCTTGCAGACAAGCTAAGTCGCTTGATCCTCACACCGTACGAGCAGTCTCTAAACCCATTAGTAGTGAAACAAATCTTCCTCAAATGGGGTCTACCCTGCTGCGATCTTTTTGCTTCTCCGTCAAACACAAAGTGCAGCAAATTTTTTGCTCTAATTCCCCCAATAGGGGAGAGCCCCAGAGACGCTCTGGTTCATGCTTGGCCCCCCGGTCTCCTTTATGCTTATCCCCCGCTTTCGCTAATGACAAAGTTCCTGCAGAAAGCCCATTGGTTGGGGAGCAAGATAATCCTCATAGCCCCATCCTGGCCTCGCCAAATCTGCTTCCCTTACCTGCAGTCTCACAGTGTAGTTCCTCCTTGGATCTTAGATCCCATTCCGGATCTAATTTCTCATCCTGCAGGATTACAACCCCCAAACCTGGGCGACCTCAAGCTCATGGCTTGGTTGATCCAGTTCCGCTGATAGCAAGGACTCCTAGTGTCTCATCACCAGTGAAAGCTATTCTGGTAGCAGCACACAAACCTTCTACCAGAAAAATCTACAGTAGTAAATGGAAACGTTTTTTCATCTGGGCCAAAGACAGGGGCTTAGACCCCTTTACTGTCCCTATTTCGACGATTCTTGATTTTCTGTCCCATATCTTTCATCAGGGAGCCAGTGCATCTACGGTTAAAGTACAGTTGGCAGCCATCTCTCATTTTCATGTTGGGGATAATGTAGGATCACTGGCTTCCACCAGGATTTGCAAAACTTTTTTAAAAGGCGCCTTTCTGTTAAAACCACCAGTTAAGTCTGCGGTCCCACCATGGGACTCAACATTGGTCCTACAGGCTTTGACGGGCCCTCCTTTCGAACCGGCTGCTTCTGCTCAGTTGAAATTTTTATCTTGGAAAACAGCCTTCCTGATTGCAATAACTTCAGCCAGGAGAGTGTTTGAGCTTCAAGCCCTCTGTATGAAATCCCCTTACCTAATATTTCATAAGGACAGAGTTTCTCTCAGGACTAATCCTTCCTTCCTCCCTAAAGTAGCCTCTGAGTCGAATATTAATCAGTCTATTAATCTGCCAGTGTTTTTCCCCAATTTCCAGAACAAAGGGGAATACACATTACACAAATTGGATAGACAACTGCATTTTTATTTGCACAGGACAGCAACCAACCGCAAATCTGATCAATTGTTTGTGTCCTTTGCCAAGTCTTCTCTAGGTAAAACTATTACCAAAGTTACTTTAGCCAACTGGATTTCACAATGCATCATTCAGGCCTATTTAGCTTCAAACAAACCGGTACCTATGGGAAGCCATGCTCATTCAACCAGATCCATAGCTACCTCTGCAGCGTTCTGGTCTAGAGTCCCTGTAGACGACATATGTTCAGCAGCTACTTGGTCCTCCTCTCATACATTCATTTCCCATTATAAACTGGATATGATATCCAGGAGTAGGGCTTCCTTTGGCTCCGCGGTGCTCCAGAATATTCTTCCTTGAGGACCGCCCAAGGTTTCTAGGTAGCTGGGGACTCTGTCCCACAGGTTGCAGACCAAATGAAGTTAACTACTTCAGATAAAGAAGTTATGTACACACCATAACATTCCATCTGAGTAGGTAACTTCATTTGTCTGCAACCGACCCCCCCCTCCATTCCCCCTAACCAGTTTTGTGCTTCTTAACCATGGGATAGGATTGCTCATGCTGTTAGGCAGTAGGTTACTGGCCTCTTTCGAGGGTCTTGTGAAGTTTTTGTAGGCAAACTCGATCTGAGGATGGGGGATGTGTAGCAGGGGATTGTGGGTAGGGGAGGAGCTAGGAGCGCGGATCTTTTAGCTAGGTAAAGCTGCCGGCTCGGATCCGAGGACGGATCCGATACCCACAGGTTGCAGACAAATGAAGTTACCTACTCAGATGGAACGTTATGGTGAGTATATAACTTCTTTTTAACACAACCTGACTGTTTCTACAAATACTCAGGATTACTTGTTTGTCACTATGAACACATCTTTGTACCAGTCCCTGGATTCAAACCATGGGCTGTGTGTGAAAAAAATTACATATATCTTATTTCTTATCACACTGAGCTACTGGGGCACTGCTGTTTGCTGCTTGACTGATTTGTGCCTAAAACTCACTTGGTTACACAGTCTAAACTTGTAATATAAGTGGAGTGTCACAGAAGACTGTAGTGACAGTTGAACATACATGCCTGAGATTCATGCATGATGGATAGTTAGTGAACTGTGTATTTATACATTGAATGCAGGTGCACACATTTAACCCCTAGTGGATGTGAATGTGTGTGATTTGTACAGACCATAGCAGGGTGGTCGGTTGCATACTTGACCCATATACATTTGCACATCGTATATTTACAGCTTCCACATATTACAGTCTCACAATTGCCTGCATCAGCATACCTACATTCTGGAATACATGTAGCTGAAATGCAAAGGTTAACACAAGACAATGCTGTAGGGAACACACTATAATACATTACACATTATTATTCAAGGTTCAGATCTTAGTGCAGAACATACGTCAATTTTCCTTGTATTTTGTTTTATAGCTCCACATCTACAGTTTGGCATAACAGCTGATTAGCAGACAAACTGCAGTGAATTCATGCTCTCATAGCCATATTTGCTGTGTAGCACCTGTACACTTGCATTTCTTCAAGAACAGACCAGATTAAACACAGTAGTTTGTGGGAATAAGCTTTATTTAGGGTGACATGACACAGGGTTTATTACATTCAAAATTCTAAATTCGGTTGTATTGCATACCTGTAGATGATGACTGTACACTGTCGGCGCAGCCTCACCAGTCGTCCTGCATGGGCCTCAACATTATGAGCCATCTCCTCTGCAGCTCTGGCAGGAAAACACACCATTATGCATACCTGTCTATCAGATATTAATACTAGAATTTGATAAAGCAACACTTGATATACTTAAAAACTTCTGGGGCATTCTGGGCCAGAGCATCTTAGATCCATTGGGCCAAGAGTGCCCCCTTCCTCCGTTTCAAGTTGTCATAATGATGATAGACCTGCTCACCAGTGTGGGGGATGCCAGTGGCATTGCTGAGCTCACATGCCAGATGGTGCCAGACCTCAGACTTGTATTCTGAGCCCTGGTACTAGCCCTGCAGCATTCTGTCATCATGGTTCTTTACGAGGAGCTCAGCCATGACCCCGGAATCCAACATGCCCCAGCACTGCACCCGAAAGCACACTCCCTTTTCTGCACCTGCCATAGTTCCTGCAGGGATCAAGGTCATAACAAGTTCTGCCTGTATTCCCACCTGTGCGGTTTAAATAGGGCCATATTCCCACCCTTTGCCATCATTGGACCATTTTAAAAAAAGCATTGTGCAAACCCTCTAAGCTGAGTTGAGCAGTAAAGTGGCAAATGCTTGGCAGTGCTTAGCATTGCACAAATCCGCTTAGCTGAGCTGAATACTGCTTAGAATGGGACTTCTTAGCAATGCTCAAACCTGCTAAGTATTGCTCAGACAGGTCCCATTTAAGCATCGCTGAGCTTGGCTTAGCAGTGCTTAGCAAAACTGAGCTAAGGGCAAACCAAATTATCATTTAAATAAAAATTGGATAGTAATTACTCATTATTGATACATTATTATTATGTGCATGTATTTTACTTTACATGACCTTCCCCTATGTGCTTTCATTACATTACCTTGGGGTGTGACTGTATTGTATTGGACACTTGTGTTTACATGGTAGTTTTCACCTCATATTTCCACTGCCACTTTTGATTCTGGACCAGCTACAGTTATCCTGGTTAACAAATATCACTAACTACATCAATAAATGAAATAAAAATTAATATGATAATGCTTTCCCATATAAAAGCTGAATGGCCTATTTTGGTATTCGAACCATGCACCTACTGCACACAAAATCATGACTCTAACTACTCAGCTAACTCTGCTATGAAAATTTCAGCTATGCATTTCTATATAGCTTCTTGATGCGTTTAAGCACTGCTGAGTAAAGCACCATGCCTTGCAATCCCACTCAGCTATGCTTAAACTTTGAGGAAAACAAAATAATTAAAAAGAATAACTGTTAATTGAATATTAAACTATTATACTTCAGATTATTAAATAAGTGTGCGAGGACACTTTCTTTATTGTTTTAGTGCCATACAACAAATTTTACAATGCAGGGGGTGTGTTACAAATATTGTAACACCCCCACTACATGACATCACAGTTCACAGTATTATTTAAGTGTCTGAGGACACTTTCCTCATTTATTTAGTGCCATACGGCACTTTTACAATGCACGGAGTGTATTACGGATATTGTAACGCCCCCCACACATGACATTCATTTTACATCTTGCATTTAAGTGTCCGAGGACGCTTTCTTTATTGAAAAGTGCCATACGGTACTTTGCAAGTGCAGGGGGTGTGTTGCAGATCTGCGAGCACTACTGTAACACACCCCCTAGCACTGAGTCAGTATCCATATACACGGCTCCCCCTCAGTAGCGTGCTTTCATTAATATGCAAGGTGCACTGCCAAGAGGGAGATACGGACACCATTCACTCCGTGTAGGAATAGCACTTTTTCTACACTGAGTTTATTAAATCCGGATAAAGGTCTAAAACTAGAGCTTTCTGTATTGTCTTGGAAATGTTTTGTTTTATGACTTCCACCATTTGCCAAAGATCTAACAAAAAGCCCTTGTCCACATCCACAGGTGGATGCTAAATATGTCTAGCTTCCATCAGTGGGGGGTTTCACCTGGGATAGTCAGATGACAAGAAATGAGGTCATTCTGCTAGCTATCCCAGCAGTAATATTTGAGATATTAATTTAAGAACTGTCAGAGAGCGAGCATTCTGTAGTCTGTCTTGGACCTGACCAGACCATTCACCACACATTTTCCTTGCTCTGAAGTATGTTACTAGGGTATAGTAATTCTCTTAGATACAGCCAGGAATATAACGAAGCTTAATTTAGATGTTTTTCTTTATTTGAGACTGTCCTGCAGTGTTTTAAATATTTCCTTTGATTTTGAACTCTGATGTTACTGTGATTATATGCGGAGTATTTTCTTGTTCTTTTATTTATTATTAAATATATTTAAACATTTCATTGTGGCTGATCTGACTAGATATATTTAAGTTCTGATAGTACTTGCATATTTATTTATTTGTTGACACTGTGTAGGCCACTCCTAATAGCCTTGCTCCTGGTCAAACTACCATTTGTATTAACAGTTAACATTACATAAGATTGGGCACCCTTTGTTAAAGGCCTTAAAGTAGCTGATAATGAGTGACTGGTAACAGGGGAAATTACCTTCTAGTCTGGTCAGAAGGGGGCATAACTAGTAAACCTGCACCAGCATTTCCCAGGTGTGTGTGAGGATTGAGGCTCCTTGATTACCAGTCTAGTGGTGGAACGTCACAGCACTTTACAAATTTAGGGGTGGGGGAAGGGTTCTTTTTTCCCAGTTAGCCTAAGCAGCATTGGTGCTCTTCATAGCTATTTTTAATGTCTTTTGAGAGCCGTGGGAAGTATCACATTAAGATAGCAAGGATACAAGGCAGGAAGAGTCCGTCTTATCAAAGGTACTTAGATGTTATGCTAGACAATGCACTCATCTTTTCTAATTCTAGTTCAGCAGCTGGAATTTAAGTTGCCTTGATCAGACAATGTCATCAGTGTATAGTGTAAGGTTTGTGTTTGGTCGGTCCCATGGTAAAATTGTGTGTAGAGGGGAGTATTGTCTAATGTGGATCCTTGGGGCACCCCTTTGGCAAGTAAACCTGTTTCAGAATGGCAGTTGTGGCCTAGCACATATCTGTTGGCTAGATAAATTCTTACATTTAATTAATTTATCCTCATTGAATTGCATCAGCAGAGAGCGCTAGATGAGGAGTTTGCTGTATGTGTTTTTTGTGACTTTTTTCAAATTATACATTGTATAATAGCAGGTGTCCATACTGTTTGCAAGGTCATGATCAGTCATTCTGTACCATTGTCACAACACAGATGGTGCTACCATGGGTCATTTAAAGTACTCAGTCCCTGCCTTGGTGTATTACTTGTACAACAGGCTCAACAAAACAGTCAGGATCATTGTTAAATCTCTCCCAGTACATTAAGTGGGCAACTGCCAGCACTTGACTTTTTTTTTTTTCACATTTACTTTTGTGAAACTCCACAACCGAAAATAAATAAATCTCTGTCATACTCTGTTAATTGCAGCCTTCAGACTGCAGAACCCTGATTCCTGTCTCTTCCATTGTTCAACCTTATACTACTAAGAGACTTCTACGATCCACTAACACACCATTACTCTCCATAACTAAACCAAATCATGCAGGATGCTCCCTGTATTCACACTGCATTGCTAACAGCTGGAGTACCATTTTACTCCACCTGAGAACACTCTGTACCCCAAAAGACTTTTAAATGTCAACTGAAGCAACACCTGATATGTAAATGGCTCTCCACCTTGCAACATCCCTGGTTTACATGAATTTGTGCTATAACTCTCTACTGCACAAAACTTAATGTGCTATTGTCACAACAATAACTTCCACAGTCTAATTTCCGTTTAATTCATTAAGCCTCTTCACTCTCCTCCTTTTCTATGGGCTGCTGTCTTTATCTTATCCTCCCGTCCATATATTTTGAACAAGGCTTTATAATAAATATTTAAGCAATAATCTACAGCTGTGCTTGGATATATCAAGATTTACCCATGGCTGGTCTGGTTTGATTATGGGACGATGCCTGTGTAATGAAACAAAGCCAGCTGTGAGTAAATCCTGATTTATATGTAAACAGGAGTAGATTATTGCTATTATATAATTACATTATTAAAGAAACAAATTGCGTGCATTTCTTTAATGTATTTATATAAGGGCACTTCAGTTGTGTTAGCTATTTTGATGTACTGCACATGAGTATGGGACTTTAGTTCCTACACTTGCACAGTACATCAGTGCAGTGCAGGAGATGTGACTGGGTAGAAGAATCTTCTTTCCTGTTTTTAATATTTACAAGAGACAGAGCAAATATAAGGAAAATCAAGTGGGTTTCTGTTTTAATTTTGCAGAGTGTACTTGATTTTTCTTGTGTTTTGCTCTGTCCCTCAGCAGATGCCAGTAGAATGTCTGTCCGCTCGATGATAACTACAGCAGCCAAACTTTGTTCTGTTAGTATATGCTCAGTTTATGAGTATGTTTTGCTGTTCTGTGTGCTTCTGTTTGAACAGTAATGAGCATTTATTGTATAATTTTAGCATAAAACCTGATGTTCTAAGCACACTGACATTGTACTGAGTATACCCCCCAGTATTTAAAAAAAAACAAATCCTATTCAACTTGTGTAACTGTTATTTATAATTGAAAACTGTTCATAAATGATATCAAGGATGTTAGAGTAATGGAACTGATGTCCTTACATTCACCACTGCAGTATTCTTTCTGAATGTGATTCCCTGCCATGAAGCCCACCGTCCGTCCAGTTTACAAAAGTTTGCCATTGCTTTAAGGTATGCTGAACGTCACCAGTGTACTCCTTGCATAGGGTAGGGCATAAAGGTGACGTTCAGGTGTACCATCCTCAGAACTTCTTTGCTGCCAGTTCGAACGCCGTTTTAACAGTTGGTCTGTTACCTCCATCTGTGGGTGTGTGTGTGTGTGTGTGTGTGTGTGTTTTTTTTAACCGTCTGTTTGTTGGCATTCCTGTGCTTAATCCTGTTTGCTGGAGTCCTCACACTTGCAGATAAGTACCCAGTTGGGTTTTTGGTTACTTTTTTCTGTTTGTTTTGTGCTGTTTGGTGTTCATGTCATCCAGGAAGGGTAAATGCCAGTGTGGGAGACTGATTCCCCATAAAGACCGCCATGATAAGTGCCTTTTTTGCCTAGGTGCTCTTCATGACCGTACATCTTGTTAATTTGCCAGGCATTTGTCCCCAATACTTTTCATAATAGGCTTTCTTCCCTTTTGTTGTATCTTGAGAACCAGCATCTTATGCTGCTTGCTGCAGGTACTATGGATGGAACTTCCTGCCTCGAGGGTTAGCCTCTGCCGGGAGTTTCTCCCAAGGTTATTATGAACCCGGAGGCTCACCCGGTTGTTTTGTCAGATTCTTCTACCGCTTCTGGGTTGGAGGCCAGTGAGAATCTGGTGGGCAGCATATCCAAGGCTTTGCAGGCATCCATTTTGGGCATTCAGAGGGAACCATGGTTGACTGTTTCTAAGGGGACTAGAGGGATTCCGCGGTTTCTCTTTAGGGAAGAGGTTCCTACTGCAGTTGTGGAATGCCATCCTGAATCTGGGCCGCCTTAGGTTTCTAGGAGGGCTGTCCCCTTAAAAAAGAAACAGAAAACTAATCATGTTTCTTCTGCTCCTAGGGATCCACAAAATGAGTGGTAGGCCTTTACTCAGGGGTTATTTAATGCTTTACTGTCATTGTGGTCTCCTCAAGGGGTTTCAGTTCCTGCTCCTCCTTGGTCCTCTTCTTCCCCTGAATTGCCCAGAGAATTTCATTCTTCTGAAGTGGATTCTGATGATGACTTCCTTGCTTATTCTAGCCAGATTCCTTCTCCTTCTCCTTTAGACCATCGGTCTGAGGAGAATTCTCATATCCTATACAATCCTTCTGAGGAAATTGCCTTTGGGGGCACTGTCTCTAGGATACAGAAATTTAAGTGGGATTGTGCCCAGGTTTCGGATATCCATAAGAAGTACTATGAGTTACTGAAGATGGAATCTCCTAAACCTGTGGCCATTCCTCTTGTCTTGGCTGCTTTCTTGGATGTTTTTTCCACTGCTTCTAAAGTGCCAGATTCTCTGCACCCTGCTCCCAGGAAGTCTGATAGGTTTTATTTGGTGCCTGAGAATTGTTCCTTTTTGTTTCTGATAGGTTTTATTTGGTGCCTGAGGATTGTTCCTTTTTGTTTAAATGTCCTGCTGCTGGCCCCTCTGTGGTGTCTGTAGCTTTTGATAAACCATCTCAATTGCTTCCTTCGTCCAAGTTACTGCCTTCTGGCAAGGACAGTAGAACCATGGATAGGATGGGTAAGAAGGTTTATACTTCGGCTACCTTAGCTTTTAGGGCTATTAATTATCAGACCCATATCTGTAGGTATGTCTTAGCTCTTCTTTCTTTGACTTGTCAGATTCTTTCTGATCTTCCAGACTCTGAGAGTAAATCTTCTGCTCTTTCCGTGCTTGGGACTTCCTCTCAGGTAGTTCATCATTCTACCAAATGTAGTTATGATGCAGCTGATGCCACTTCTAGGGCTGCTGCTTCTGGCTCAGTTCTGAGGATATATTCATGGTTTCTGCTTTAACCTTTGCCTGATGATATTAAGGCTAAGTTGATGGATGCTCCTCTGGTTAATACTCTTGTTTGGTGAAGCAGCTTTTGGTTTATTTATGTCTCTTCAGGACAAGGGGAAGGCTAAAGCCAGGAGTTTAAGCACGTCTTTGTTTCTACTGTGCCTCAATTTCAGCGAAACTACCATTCTAAGGCCAGCCTTTGTTCGTAGGCAGTCTCGCCCTCCTTCTAAAGGTAAAAAGGGTAGTAAATTGACTCCTCCTGCTAAGGCCACTCAGACTGTAGGGATTCTTAAGCCTTTGTTTCCTGACAAACCAGGTGCTGTCTGACTATCCACCCATTTCCAGCCACATTCCTCTTTCTCTTCCTGTTTGGCTCTGAATCACCCAGGATTCTTGGGTTCTGTCAATCATTTGGCAAGGTACTTCATGGTCTGGATTTCCCACCCTCCTTTTATGGGTATTCCTTAGCCTCTTCGGGAATAGCTTCCTTTCTTCCCAGAGGTTCTTCAAGACCTCTTTTCTCAGGGTACTATTAAAGAGGTGCCTGTGTCCCAAAGGGGGAAAGGGTTTTATTCAAGAATATTTCTAGTGCCCAGAAAAGAAGATACTTGGAGACCTATCCTCCTTCTCCCATCTGAACACCTTTCTGAAGGTGCCTTCCTTTTGGATGTTGTCCCTTTTTCCTCTCTTGCTCCCTCAGGCCTTTCTGGTGTTTCTGGACCTCAACGATGCTTATCTCCATATTCCGATCCATCCTCTTTTTTTTCAGGAGATTTTTGCGTTTCTCTATTGCTTCCTGGTATTTTCCATTCTGTGCTTTGCCCCAAGGGTGTTCACCAAATGCCTCGCTCCTATGAGCCTTTTGCAGGCTTCAAGGGATCCATATCCTTCCTTATTTGGACAACCTGGTGATTCAGCCATCTTCTCCAGAGGTCCTTTTGCAAAATCTTCATTTTACCATTTCTCTTCTTCAGTCTGGGGTTCACAATAAACTTCAAAAAGTCTTCCCTGACTCCTCCTCAGGATCATGTCTTTCTGGGTTGCAGGTTTCAAGCTGTGCCAATGCACATCCTTGTCTCCTCCAAAGGCATTAACTGTCATTTCTTTCTTTCAAAGTCTTCTTCCACTGGCCTCCATTACAGCCAGGGAGTTTCTGAGAGCTCTGGGGTTCATGGCTTCTACCATTCCGATGCTCCCTCTGACCAAATTCCACATGAGGACGTTCCAGTGGTTTCTGAAGTTGGTGTTGTTTCAGCATGCGCATCCTCTAGACGTTCCTGTTCCTCTTCTCCCGTATCTCAAGATTGAACTTCTGTGGTGGATTCAGCAGTTGTCTCTGAATCCAGGGCTCCCTTTTCAGCTTCCTCTTCTCTCTCAGGATCTGTTTACAGATGCTCCAGATGTGGAATGGGGAGCAACATTTGTCTCCTTGACGGTTCAGGGAGTGTGGTTGCCTTGTCAGTGGAAGGAGCACATCAACATCAAAGAGATGAGGGCTCTTATCCTGGCTCTTCAGGCCTTTCATCCTCTCTTCTCTGCAGGGCCTCTCAAGGTATTCACAGACAATACCACAGTCATGTGGTATATAAACAAACAGGGTGGTACAAGATCTTATCGTCTTTGATGGCTGGCACTTCTGGTATGGGATCTGGCTATCCAGTATGGTGACTCTTCAGACAGTTTACATTTGTTCAGATTGGAATATTGTGGTAGACAATCTGAGCAGGTCCTTCACTCAATCCCATGAATGGATGCTTCACAGGGATGTGTTTCTGGACATTGTTCACTAGTGGGGTTCTCCTTGAGTAGATCTCTTTGCCTCCCCTCTGAATAGGCAACTTCTTCTGTTTTGCCTCCCCTCTGAATAGGCAACTTCTTCTGTTTTGTGCCAGAGTTCCAGGTCCTATGGTATGGAAGGTGGACACCCTCTCATTTTCTTGGAAGGGGATGGCTCTTTATGCATTCCCTCCCCTTCCTCTCATTCCTAGTGTCCTGTTAAAGATTCAACAGGATGCTCCCAATATCTTGTTGGTGACTTCCTTTTGGCCACAACAGTACTGGTTCCCTGTATTGCTGCATCTCGCCAGGGGCAATAATCACAAGTTACCTCACACGGTGGATCTCCTCACACAAGACAAGGGGTCTGCTCCTCCATCCCCACCTCTCCATGCTTCAGCTGACACTGTGGGTGATAAGGCTTTGATTCCTCATAGTCACCTTTTTTTCTGAGGACGCGCTGCAGATCCTGCAAGAGGCCAGGAAATCCTGCTTATCTAAATGGAAGAGGTTTTCTATTTGGTGTTTTTCTTGTGACCTGGACCCACTTTCTGTGGATGTTACTTTGGTTCTCTCTCATTTATTTGAGTTGCTGAATGCTGGTTTGGCCTATTCTTCTATTAAGGCCCCCACTTATCAGCTCTTTCTGCTTGTCTGCCTTTAACTCCCCATTAGCTTCTAGATTTGAGGCTAAGCAATTTCTTAAAGGTGTCCTTAATATTAGACCTCCCTGGAAGGCCTGTTCCTCCTCCCTGGGATCTTAATTTTTTCTGGAAAAATTGACTCTGGCTTCCTTACAACATTGTTCTTGGAGGACAGTTCTTTTGTTAGCTCTCCCTTCTGCCAGACTTGTGTCTGAGTTGCAAGCCCTTATGGCTTGTCCACCTTTTTTGATATTTCATGAGGACAGGGGCGTCCTTGCTTTCTAAACTTTTTTTTCATGCCCAAGGTGGTTAATTAGTTGTCACTTAATCAGTCTGTTAACTTGTCTACTTTTTCCTCTCTCCGCAATCTAACATTGAGAGGGTGCTTGCATACCTTAGATGTGCATAGACAGCTCAGATTTTATTTGGATAAAACTAAAGCGATTAGAAAATCTGACCAGTTTTTTGTTTCCTTTTATCCTAGCTCTTTAGGTTTGGCTGTTTCCAAGCAAACTATTTCCACTTGGATTTCAAAGGCTATTTCCTTTTGCTGCACTTTTCATGGCAAGAGCCTTCCTTCTGTAAAGGCTCATTCCACTAGAGTTGTGGCTTCTGGTTATTTTTTCAAAGGCGTAGACGCTAATTCTGTTCTTGAAGCTACTACCTGGACTTCTGTGCATACCTTTACCAAACATTACCAGTTGGATGGCATCTCCAGAGCTGGAGCTGGTTTTGCTGCTGCTATTCTTCATGGCTTCTTTGGGGGCTCTGCTGCTTCCTTCTCCCAAGTTTCTTCTTGAGCTTTGGCACACTCCCATTGTTAAGGAATACTGCAGCGGTGAATGTAAGGACATAGTACAGTTGTGTAAAATCTTACCATAATGGTAGATGTCCTTGACTTCACCACTGCAGTATTCACTCCCTCCATCCCCCTGGTCTTTTTTTTTTCTTCCTGATGTGCAGGTTCTCCTTGTTTTTTTTGGACTGGTGTTCCTAGTGGGGCAAACAGTTTTGAGGATGGTACGCCTAAACGTCCCCTTTATGCCCTACCCTACCTTAAAGCAACAGTAGACTTTTGTAAACTGGTCAGATGGTGGGCTTCACAACAAGGAATCCCATTCGTAAGGAATACTGCAGTGGTGAAGGCAAGGACATCTTCTGTTATGGTAAGATTTTACACAACTGGTTTTTGCTCATGAATGAAACTGACTGTAGATGATGAAACAATGCAAACTGTGTCTTTTATAATGGACCTTTTCTCCTGTGGCCTCTGAAGAAAATGGGCACTGCTCAGTTGGACTTTCCTGGTAAACAAATGCCAGTATAAATACAATATCTAATTCTTTAAAACTTACCAAAAGTGTTCTAGAATGGTGGGGAGTGGGTAATCCTCTGTTTTAACCATGATTTTAACATTTACCATGGGGGGGGGGTTAAGTACTTCATTGTGCGCTGCTTATGTGAACGCCACCCACACTAGTTGTATCATTCTTCATATGTAACAGTCTAAACAGGATTTTTAGAGTTGCACACTGACTATTGCAGCACTGCTCTAAAAGGCGTAGAAAAACGCAACCTTATTTGTGATAACATTTATATTTGCACTTATGCACACAGATATGTGCTAAATAATATGCAGCAGTTGTATTAAACCTGTTTTATCTGAAGCCTTTAATTGGACAGTAATCATATGACCATGGGCACAGTTGTCAGCATTAGGAGACAGGTGCGTAAAGACCAAAGGTATCTGGTAATGTTTTAGGTTTAAAATCTCCTGGTTAAGGAAGGCCATTGACCATGATTTAGTCTGATAGCGCTAAAAGTAAAAGGAACCTTCTTAAGTTTGCAGTGTTGTGCCTTTTTCAGGTGAGTCAGCTGTAGGTATAGATTCAGTTCATAGTAGTTAGTGGAGTGGTTAGCTGTAATTACAGGTACTGCATTTTCCAGGTTTGGTAGAAGTACATTTTATACTGCTGGTATAGATGTTCATCAGTTTTACTGCTGCAGCAGCCCCTGACTATTTTGGGTTGTGTCCTGCCCAAGATAAAACTTTCGTCCAGTTTTCAAAAAGCTCTGGCTGTCTCCCACATTTGAACTCTGCTGATTGGCTGCTGATTTCCCTCCAAGGGGCTAGCCATAGTGTAAACAACCTCAGTACTCTCTTGCAGCCTCAAGGGAAATAAGATGTGAGGCTTAGCAAGAGCGTCAGTTGGCTACAAGCTTTATTTATATTGCTTGTGATGTTTTTGACCCCCCCCCCCCATTTTAATTGAAGTGTTAAGGACTGAAGAGTGGGAAGTATTTGTGTACTTCAAACACTGAATGTTTTTTCTGCTTGTGTACACTTCCAGATAACTTGCCTTCATTATTTTATTGCGCTAGCCATTTTGCTTGAAGGTTATACTTTAAGCATCTAGAAAGTATTTTGTTTGATAATTATATACACTTTGAGACAACTTTTTATTTCTTGTTTTCTCTCAAGGCACTTTCTATGAAAGGGACTTAGACTTATGACAGGTGTTTATGTACTCTTCTTTTGCTTCTGAATTTTTGAGGGACACTGCGGGGAAGTGTAAGTGTGTGTGTGTGTGTGTGTGTGTGTGTGTGTGTGTGTGTGTGTGTGTGTGTGTGTGTGTGTGTGTGTGTGTACTGCTTGTGAAGACTCACTTGACAGCTTTACCTTTGCCCAACTCTTCCTTGCAGTGCTTACTGGCACACAGACTTCTTTCTCTGCTACAGCTTGAATTTTGGTCCTGCTGTTTCTTTTCCCAGTGTTTCTGAAAAGGAAAAAAAAAAAAAAGAATAGGAGCCCTTGCCTAAACTG
>NC_056737.1:1254930015-1255005113 GCF_019279795.1 Protopterus annectens
GTGAGTCCGAATATCACTACGATGTTCTACAATTCTAGTTCGGAGGGACCTTGAGGTTTTACCCACATAAAAAGCTTGACACTGACATATGGCTAAATAAATCACCCAGCATGTTGAACAATTGGCAAATATACGTATATCAAATATCTTACTAGTATTGGCACTAGAAAATTCCTTAGTTTTATTAATACTTAAACAGGAAGTGCAATGACCACACGGGAAAGTCCCCAACAGCTCATCACCGGAAAGGGTAAGTTGTCTATATGTTGCACCTCCACTGTCCTTATGTTTATAATAAGAGAATAACGTGCCCAAGGTTTTACCCCTCCTGTAAGAAATAGAACATTCGTCAGTCAATATATGACGAAGATGTTCATTAGCCAAAAGTATATTCCAATTGTTGTTCAACACATTTCTAATCAATTGATGATTTTTCCCAAATGTGGTAATAAATCTAATGATGTCATCTTTATCAGTACCCCTACTCTGATATTTTAAAAGATCTGATCTAGACTGCTGATCTGTCCACACCCTGGCACTGGATATGTCCTTCACAGAATAACCTCTATCAAGAAATCTATAATTTAAATCCTGAATGGCATCTTCATGATCCTGAGGAGATGAATTAATCCGTTTAAGACGCAGATATTGTGATTTAGGGATATTGCGGACGGTGTGGCGTGGGTGCATACTAGAAGAATGAAGAAGAGTATTAAATTGTGGATACTTCCTATATATTTTAGTGCTTAGGGTATTGTCCTCATTCCGATATACCGTGACATCCAAAAAGTCAATGGTACACTTATGATATGTTATAGAGAATTCAATACCCCAAACGTTGCTGTTCAAATGTTCCACAAATTCCATCAAATAGTCAACATCCGCACGCCACACCATCCAACAATCATCCAAATAACGTCTCCAAATATCCATCTCCTCTAAGTAAATGTTATGCAAAGGATCATATATAAGACATTCCTCCAGGTATGCCATGAAGAGGTCAGCATATATGGGGGCAAAGGAAGCCCCCATAGCTGTACCTCTCAGTTGCCAATAGCAATCACCCTGGAAGAAAAAAACATTTTTATTCAAAACATGCTCTGACAAACATACCAGTAGCGTGTTAAATCCAGGTGGGTATAGATCAGATCTATGAAGCCAATAGTCTAATGCCTGTAGGCCAGCCCAATGAGGGATACTCGTATATAGGGATTTCACGTCTAAAGTACACATTATCCAATCTGGATCTAATTGTGTGTCAACCACAATATTCAGAAACTCCGTGGTATCCTGTATACGAGCTCTGACCATAGGCAATAGTGGCTTCAAATATGATGTTAGAAAAACCGATATAGGTTCCGTGAGGGATCCATGACCGGACACAATAGGTCTCCCAGGAGGAGCACTGATAGACTTGTGAATTTTGGGTAACAGATAAAGAATCTGCTTTTGTGGATCATCAACTTGGAGGTGACTGGCAGTTTTAGATGAAATAATACCTTCTTGTACTGCTTGTTGAATAAATAGGTCAATCTCCTGTTTAAACTGGGGTGTGGGATCTATCCTCATATGCTTATAGCATTGGGCATCAGACAACTGTCTTAATCCTTCCTGTACATAATAGTCATTATTTAGGACAACCACCGCACCCCCCTTATCCGCCTGAATGATAACAATGTTGTGATTTTGTCTCAATTCAATCAAAGCTTCCCTCTCTGAAGGTGTGATATTGTCCTGAGCTATATTAATATTAAAGTTGGGAAAATGTAAGTCCCTCAAAACAGCTTGTTGGAAAATCCCAACATTTTTATTCATTGGAGGCTGGAATGTTGATTTTTTAAATGTAAAATCAGTAGATCTTTGAGTAACCTGATTACTCTGATCCTGAAAAAAAATTTTTAAATTCAACTTCCTGCAAAATTCAATAACATCAACCGATACAGAATAATGATCTGAGAAGAAACTTGGGACAAAACCCAATCCTTTATTAAGAACACCATGTTGTTCCTTAGTCAATATATGATCAGACAAATTTAGAACATTATCATAAGGTTGAACTATTTGTTCAGCAATGCCTGAACTAACCCCGTCATAGAGTCTGTATTTGTATCTACTCCTATGCTTCCTCCCCCCTCGGGATTTCCCAACATGTTTAAAGGGAACTTAGATTGATTTTTCTTTTTAACAGGGGATCTGACACTGGTGCCTCCCTCGCTGTCAGTGTAGGATGACTCCTCTCCTGAGGTACTAGTATAGCTAGAGTCATGATGTTTTAAAATTGACCTGGGTCTTTTCTTTGGTTTACCCACATTTACCATTGGTCCTGCGTCCCTGAATCTAACAGTCCTTTGAACCTGAAATGGCTGACCTCTCTCATAATCCTGAATATCCCTGGTAAACTTTTTAAGTTTACGATCCTTTACCATATTATCATAAGCCGTAAGTTCCTTGGACAACCGCTCAACACAACTGGAATATTTGTTACTGTCCTTATATTTTTGGCATTCAATACTTAAATCTTGAACTTCCTTGAGCAAAATATCTACAGTTCTTTCATAATAATCCAATAAAATCTTTACAAAAATCATTGAGCCCTTCCTTAGGGCATCGTCCCATTCCTCTGTGAGTCTCTGTTCAGATCTTCCCACAAGAGGACGTAACTTAATACGAAGGCCTCTGGGTGCTAAGCCTTTATGAAAATAGGCCTTAAATAACCTTAAATGCCAAATATTGGCTCTTAGCCCTCTGAGTCCTTTATCCAATCTACGGAATGCCAAATCACAACCCCCATCAGTATTTGGGTTGTTTATATTAGGGTTGTTGCTTGGGGTTTCCACAAGGCCAAAAATGGCTATATCCTCCCTATCAGCACACCACCCTGATAGTATATGGTCCAAATCCATATTAGAAAATATATATTGATCAGTCATCCAAGGAAGTACCCTAATTATAAGACCAAAAAGGACAAAATTCAAGGGACGCGGATACAATGAATAAATATAATCTATCTAGACCTAGTATATATCATGAACATACTGTTCCAAATGGAATGGAGTCATCCCCCCTACACTGAGAACATACCTCATATCCTACTCAAAAAAATGTCCAATTGTGATTGTCAAATCCAAAAAAGTTTTCATATAGACAATATAAAAACTTATATAAATTTGTCACTACCTAGAATAGACAATATAAGTAATGCAACCATTAACATATGCCAAAACACATAAGTTTAAAGCATGAAAAACAGTTCTTACAAAGAGCCCAAATCAAATGACTCCATAAAGATATTCCCATAACATAACTGAAATGGCCATAGAATAATAATAGTGCTAGATGATATGCTAAGCCAAATATGGTCAACTCAATAAGGGTCCATCACTAATAATGACTAACATTAATAAAGTCCGATCCACAAACAATCATAATGTTACAAAAAATGAAAATGTCTATAAAGTAATGGGCATGACCACAATAAATGTGATCAAATCACAAAATATACCCAAACTTATAGGGTTAAGCACACATATACCATAATATTGTATGATTACCCTGTTATATAGTCCTTGTGTAACAACTATACATAATTATCATAATTTACCAAGGACCATATAATATAGAAGATATTTTCATTGTAAAAATATACATATATCCAGCCTAAAGGACTTGTGATATACAAAAACTTACACAATATTGTCCCTAATAAACCAATTGTATTAACATATTGTTATGGTAATAAGTACAATTTGTATAAAACTATCACAAAAGCCCCCAGAGTCTTAAACTCAAGCCCCACATCTGGCTTGAAAAATGATTGTATATCAAACCTTATTACAAAAATGAGGTTATGACCTGTAATACTGAATATCAATTACATATAAGAGGAGTACATGTATTATTAGAGCATACAAGCCCAAACCTACACATATAACCCCTCTGACTCCAATAGGACATCCGACTATGTAATCACAACCCCATTAACAAAATATCAATCTAAAATAGATCGGAAAGAAGTTCGTTAAATAGTAAAGCATCCAAAAGCAAACACCATCATAGCGACGGACTCTGCAAGTTCGTATTAGCAATGCCCCAGCCCAAAAAGGACATCTACTGTTCCAAACACACACAATATTATACCCATTCACAAAAAATATGCCATAAGCATATCATAACAATCAATGAAGATAATCTGTGTGTCACCCCTAGACCCCAAACGTCTAGATAGTGAAACCCTTCTTGGAAAATAAACTCAAAAATGAGTTCGATACCTACCCCTATGGCCAGGAAATAAGATCATAACATCAAATATTCCATTGCCGTACAAAATCGCAATAATATGGAAAAAACATGCATATATTATTACAACATGTTAAACATAAACATAATGTACGCATGAATCATACTTGTGACACATCTGACAGTATAATCACAACACAATGCTCAAATGTCCCAATATGAAAGAAGAATCCAATAAAAATATGTTGAATAATGCGCCATCAAAAATAAGGCGCCATCCTGGCGTAGGCCTCAACAAGTTCGTATCTGGAATGCCCACCGATGGAAACGTAGCAATCCGGAAAACGTTGCTGCAAACAGTTATTGAATGTGTCCTCACAAAAATAAGAGCACACCAAGTTAAAGTCCGAAAAATGTACGTCTGTTAAAAACAGAACCAACCATGCCTGCCGCAAATATTCCGTGAAGCTGCCTTGCCAGTCCCGTACAATACTGGTCCCATAAATAGTGGCGTAAAAAACAAAAACAAAAAACGCCAAAATAACGTAATGGTTCCCCACAATTATAATACACACATATTCAATATATAGATTGAACTAGCCAACAAAACTGTGAACTCCCATATAACAATTAGGAGCATAAGAAACGTGGCGGTTTAATGAAAACCAAACGCTTAAGAATATAGAAAAAAAGTCAAAACTGTAATAGAAAAAGTCACCACTCTTGAGTCTTCAAAAACTGAAGCATGAATAAATCCAAATGTACTTCATGTAAGGAGAAAGTCCAAATTCTAAAGGAGAGGAGTCATCTCAGCAACAGCCAGGGAGCCAACACCAACAGCGAGGAACACACACAGTGACACACTAACCCACGCACGTTCAAGCTTGCACGGCCCAACAGCAGAACAGGAACAAACAAGAGCCAGCAACAGGTTCCCAAATGCTTTAATGAGGTAAAATAGTGTCAAAGACACATACACTCTCCATAACCTCAAACTAGTTTCGGTATAATACCTTCTTCAGTGAGGATAACAGCCATAATAGTTACATAAGACATGCTCCTTATATATACATGAACAATTAATCAACTGATAACCAAATGGTTATCCATTAATTACAAAATCAGATTTAAAGACATACTATACAATGAAACCTAACTAATAAGTAGGAATTCTTAAATGCACAAACAGTGCATAAATAATACAGTTTAAATGTAAAGCCCAGATGTGGTGTTCAGTGAATAACAAATATATATATATTTGGTAAATATATATATAAAAATACATATAAAAATACATATGTGAAGAAACATTACAAATGGTCATTCAAACCTGGAGAAAAAAGAGCTCCCAAGTGAATGATCCAGTATTTCTCTTTCATACTTAGGACACTCTGCCAACCTGTCTGGTTGGACCTATTGCCCTGTGCTTTATCAATGGCACAAAATATAAATTTAGCAGATGGATGCTTAACAGTATGTTGATATAATGCATTACTAATTTTGTGAGTCCGAATATCACTACGATGTTCTACAATTCTAGTTCGGAGGGACCTTGAGGTTTTACCCACATAAAAGCTTGACACTGACATATGGCTAAATAAATCACCCAGCATGTTGAACAATTGGCAAATATCATTATATCAAATATCTTACTAGTATTGGCACTAGAAAATTCCTTAGTTTTATTAATACTTAAACAGGAAGTGCAATGACCACACGGGAAAGTCCCCAACAGCTCATCACCGGAAAGGGTAAGTTGTCTATATGTTGCACCTCCACTGTCCTTATGTTTATAATAAGAGAATAACGTGCCCAAGGTTTTACCCCTCCTGTAAGAAATAGAACATTCGTCAGTCAATATATGACGAAGATGTTCATTAGCCAAAAGTATATTCCAATTGTTGTTCAACACATTTCTAATCAATTGATGATGAAGATTTTATTGGATTATTATGAAAGAACTGTAGATATTTTGCTCAAGGAAGTTCAAGATTTAAGTATTGAATGCCAAAAATATAAGGACAGTAACAAATATTCCAGTTGTGTTGAGCGGTTGTCCAAGGAACTTACGGCTTATGATAATATGGTAAAGGATCGTAAACTTAAAAAGTTTACCAGGGATATTCAGGATTATGAGAGAGGTCAGCCATTTCAGGTTCAAAGGACTGTTAGATTCAGGGACGCAGGACCAATGGTAAATGTGGGTAAACCAAAGAAAAGACCCAGGTCAATTTTAAAACATCATGACTCTAGCTATACTAGTACCTCAGGAGAGGAGTCATCCTACACTGACAGCGAGGGAGGCACCAGTGTCAGATCCCCTGTTAAAAAGAAAAATCAATCTAAGTTCCCTTTAAACATGTTGGGAAATCCCGAGGGGGGAGGAAGCATAGGAGTAGATACAAATACAGACTCTATGACGGGGTTAGTTCAGGCATTGCTGAACAAATAGTTCAACCTTATGATAATGTTCTAAATTTGTCTGATCATATATTGACTAAGGAACAACATGGTGTTCTTAATAAAGGATTGGGTTTTGTCCCAAGTTTCTTCTCAGATCATTATTCTGTATCGGTTGATGTTATTGAATTTTGCAGGAAGTTGAATTTAAAAATTTTTTTTCAGGATCAGAGTAATCAGGTTACTCAAAGATCTACTGATTTTACATTTAAAAAATCAACATTCCAGCCTCCAATGAATAAAAATGTTGGGATTTTCCAACAAGCTGTTTTGAGGGACTTACATTTTCCCAACTTTAATATTAATATAGCTCAGGACAATATCACACCTTCAGAGAGGAAGCTTTGATTGAATTGAGACAAAATCACAACATTGTTATCATTCAGGCGGATAAGGGGTGCGGTGGTTGTCCTAAATAATGACTATTATGTACAGGAAGGATTAAGACAGTTGTCTGATGCCCAATGCTATAAGCATATGAGGATAGATCCCACACCCCAGTTTAAACAGGAGATTGACCTATTTATTCAACAAGCAGTACAAGAAGGTATTATTTCATCTAAAACTGCCAGTCACCTCCAAGTTGATGATCCACAAAAGCAGATTCTTTATCTGTTACCCAAAATTCACAAGTCTATCAGTGCTCCTCCTGGGAGACCTATTGTGTCGGTCATGGATCCCACACGGAACCTATATCGGTTTTTCTAACATCATATTTGAAGCCACTATTGCCTATGGTCAGAGCTCGTATACAGGATACCACGGAGTTTCTGAATATTGTGGTTGACACACAATTAGATCCAGATTGGATAATGTGTACTTTAGGCGTGAAATCCCTATATCAGTATCCCTCATTGGGCTGGCCTACAGGCATTAGACTATTGGCTTCATAGATCTGATCTATACCCACCTGGATTTAACACGCTACTGGTATGTTTGTCAGAGCATGTTTTGAATAAAAATGTTTTTTTCTTCCAGGGTGATTGCTATTGGCAACTGAGAGGTACAGCTATGGGGGCTTCCTTTGCCCCCATATATGCTGACCTCTTCATGGCATACCTGGAGGAATGTCTTATATATGATCCTTTGCATAACATTTACTTAGAGGAGATGGATATTTGGAGACGCTATTTGGATGATTGTTGGATGGTGTGGCGTGCGGATGTTGACTATTTGATGGAATTTGTGGAACATTTGAACAGCAACGTTTGGGGTATTGAATTCTCTATAACATATCATAAGTGTACCATTGACTTTTTGGATGTCACGGTATATCGGAATGAGGACAATACCCTAAGCACTAAAATATATAGGAAGTATCCACAATTTAATACTCTTCTTCATTCTTCTAGTATGCACCCACGCCACACCGTCCGCAATATCCCTAAATCACAATATCTGCGTCTTAAACGGATTAATTCATCTCCTCAGGATCATGAAGATGCCATTCAGGATTTAAATTATAGATTTCTTGATAGAGGTTATTCTGTGAAGGACATATCCAGTGCCAGGGTGTGGACAGATCAGCAGTCTAGATCAGATCTTTTAAAATATCAGAGTAGGGGTACTGATAAAGATGACATCATTAGATTTATTACCACATTTGGGAAAAATCATCAATTGATTAGAAATGTGTTGAACAACAATTGGAATATACTTTTGGCTAATGAACATCTTCGTCATATATTGACTGACGAATGTTCTATTTCTTACAGGAGGGGTAAAACCTTGGGCACGTTATTCTCTTATTATAAACATAAGGACAGTGGAGGTGCAACATATAGACAACTTACCCTTTCCGGTGATGAGCTGTTGGGGACTTTCCCGTGTGGTCATTGCACTTCCTGTTTAAGTATTAATAAAACTAAGGAATTTTCTAGTGCCAATACTAGTAAGATATTTGATATACGTATATTTGCCAATTGTTCAACATGCTGGGTGATTTATTTAGCCATATGTCAGTGTCAAGCTTTTATGTGGGTAAAACCTCAAGGTCCCTCGAACTAGAATTGTAGAACATCGTAGTGATATTGGACTCACAAAATTAGTAATGCATTATATCAACATACTGTTAAGCATCCATCTGCTAAATTTATATTTTGTGCCATTGATAAAGTACAGGGCAATAGGTCCAACCAGACAGGTTGGCAGAGTGTCCTAAGTATGAAAGAGAAATACTGGATCATTCACTTGGGAGCTCTTTTTTCTCCAGGTTTGAATGACCATTTGTAATGTTTCTTCACATATGTATTTTTATATGTATTTTTATATATATATTTACCAAATATATATATATTTGTTATTCACTGAACACCACATCTGGGCTTTACATTTAAACTGTATTATTTATGCACTGTTTGTGCATTTAAGAATTCCTACTTATTAGTTAGGTTTCATTGTATAGTATGTCTTTAAATCTGATTTTGTAATTAATGGATAACCATTTGGTTATCAGTTGATTAATTGTTCATGTATATATAAGGAGCATGTCTTATGTAACTATTATGGCTGTTATCCTCACTGAAGAAGGTATTATACCGAAACTAGTTTGAGGTTATGGAGAGTGTATGTGTCTTTGACACTATTTTACCTCATTAAAGCATTTGGGAACCTGTTGCTGGCTCTTGTTTGTTCATATTTCAAAATTTCCCAGTTATTTTGAATTATTTCCACCACGTTACAGGTGTCGAAGTTGAATGTTGTAATCAAGCTCACAGAATAGTTGTTTTCCATGCCACCTTCCCTACTCTGCAAACTAACACTCAACCCTTCCCCACCTGCTAAAATTGGCTTGTAACGACCAATCTTACATTTTTGTTTAACGTCCTCACTTATTTTATTTAGCATTTCATGTGGGTACCCTCTCTTACAAAACAAGTGTTCAATAAAGGACAATTCATTAATAAATTCATTCTCTATAGTGACCATCCTGGCAGCCCATACCATTTTCCCTTTTACAATAGATTTTTTTCTGGTGGGCCGGGTGCCAGCTGTTGTATACCAAATGGGAATTGGAAAAGGTGGGCTTCCTATAAATGGCTAACTTCAATTGTTTATCTTCTTTATTAAATGTCAGATCCACATCTAACTAAGTAATATGTGATTCATTGTAATTATGTATAAATTTCAAAAAATTCACTCTGGTGTTCACATATTCAAGGAATTGTTAAGCTCAAATTCAGTACCCTTCCAAACAACAAACAAGTGATCCAAAAATCTGGTGTAATACTGAATTTTACTGGAATAAGCCCCTTCCATTATGTATTGCTGTTCCCAGAAGGACATAACCTAGTTAGCAAAAATCGGGGCACATGCCGCCCCCATTGCAGCTCCAGTTAGCTGTCTATAATATTGTCCTTCAAAATAAATGTAATTGCCTTTTAGAACAACCTCCATCAGGGTGACATACTTGTTTATGTCATCCTGGTCATAAATTCCCATCTCGATTAATTGGGCCTCTAACCAGTCACACCCTTCATAGTGAGGAATCACACAAAATAGGTTACAAACATCAATAGTCGCCATAATATTTTCATCTAATGTTAGCTTATCCAACTTTTCCAAGAATTGCCATGAATCCTTTGTTATATAGGGAAAAACCGTCATCCCCTTTTGTAAATGAAAATCCAGGAATTTACTAATGAAATAAGTTTTCGATCGTTTTCCATCTACAATTGGTCTGAGCTTAGAATTATTAAGCCCTTTATGGATTTTAGGTATCCCAAATATATTGGAAACCATAGGATGTTGATTTACCATATAACTGTGTTCATCTTCATTAATCTGTCCTTGATACAACATATCATCCAGACATAAATCTATTTTTGTATATGATATATGCATTTCGTTCAAGGATACCTCCTCATATTTCTATCCATTAAGATAGCATTCATACCATTTAAGTAGTCCCCTTTATCCATGATGACCACTCCATTCCCCTTATCAGGTTTCATTGTATTAATGTTAATATCCCTGGCTAGATCCATTAACAAATCCTCCTCTTCCTGGGTAAGATTACGAACATATTTATTTTTGTTATTTTGTTTGTATACACGCCTAATCTCCTTTTCACATTTTCATATATTCTTATTAAATTATTCATGGGGGGGTTAAATACACTAGTTTTTTTTTAAGCCTGTTTCTTTGTGTGTCCAAAGTAGGCCCACTATCACTGAACCATACTTTTAAATTGTTTTCTAGTAAAACACTTAATCAGCTATCCTCCCCCTCCTACTGGGAACAAAAGTAAATCCCTTTGCCAGGAGATTAGCATGCTCTACACCTGTTATTCTACCCGAATAACTGTAGACCTTAAAATCTTGGGCTTCATTCACCATCACACAAGGATCAAACTTGATTTCCATTTCATCAAAATTTTCGACTGAGCCAATGGCTTCATCTACATTTAAACACGGACTACTCAATACATCTTGAATAGTTACATTGCCATTAATATGCACATTAAAATCCCTTATTGGATACAAACTAACAGTACCTTCGGAATTACATAAAACTCCTTTCAGGCATCTCTGGAAAACATTTGCATCTGAAGTAGTTAACTTCATTCTTTTTGCACATATGGGTATTCGGATACGATTCAGATCTGAGCCGGCAAACATCAGCTCCGAGCTCCTCCCCTACCTATATTGCATCACTTCCTCCTATCTAGCCCCAGATCTCGTTTGCCACTCTGAGTCAGCATCGTGGTCTCTGAGCTCTAAGCAAGGTGGTAAGGTTTTTTGGTCTTATTAGTGTAGTTGTGTGTGAATACCTTTCCCTTTTTTCCTCCCCTTCTTCGCGTTTGGTCGTCGTGTTAAGTTTAAAAAAAAAAAAATAGTGTTTGTGTAGTACTGTTTTGTAGTCTGGTTTCCCGCCTAGGCCCAATCCCTTGTTAACTCTGTGTGTGTGTGTGTGTGTGTGTGTGTTGGTGTGTGTGTGTGTGTGTGTGTGTGTGTGTGTGTGTGTTTGTGTGTGTGGGCCGTTAGGGCTTTTACTGTTCTCCACTATGGCTGAACAGCCTAAGGTTCTTTTTCAGAAGAGAGAAGGAGAAGCGCCACAAAAAGAGGGACAGGCCCAGAAAAAGATCACCGGACAGGGAGTCTTTCTCCAGCCCCTCTTCAAAGGCACCCAGGTCTCGTTCTCCTCAGCTCTGCTCTCCCCGTTTCTCGCCGGAGCCGATGGAGCCATTGGAGCCAAGGCACTCCCCTCAGATCCGGCCCAGACCCGAGTCGGTCGCTTCCTCCAGGTCGACTTGGAGTGTCTCTGAAACTGATATGGACAGGCTGATGAGGAGGTTCATCCAGAACCAGATTCAGATGGGGGTCTTACCAGGTCCTCTCCCATGGGAGAGGGTCCTTCTACAACTATGTTCCACCCTATTTCTCCTTCCCCGATCCGACCCGATGCTTCAGGGTTCTCTGGTCCGAGACCTTTCAGAACTGTTGGGTCGGCATCGATGGTTCTTGTTTCCTCGACGTCGGCCGTCACCTTGAGTTCCTCGGATCCGATCTCAGATCCAGGAGACTCTCGCAGCCGTAGTCGGGGAGTCAGACCCGAGGGTCGACATCTTGCTCTTTCGGATCCCATCCTCTGATCCCAGACTACCCTGCCGTTGGCTCCGATCCCTGCTTCAGATCTGGGGAGAGCCTCATCCTTATGAGCTATGGAGTTGTGCTGTCCATCGGCATTCGGGGCAGTGGAAAGGGTTCTCTCCCAGGGGTTGAGGCCACAGCTCACCTACGTGGATCCTACCCAGACCCCTCTGATTTTGGATTCTGCTCCCATTACCCTGTCACAGGGACAGCCCATGCCAAAGCAACCCCAGGCTGTTCCCCTCAGGGAACCCCCGGAGGCTTACGAATCCTTTTCAGAGAGTCCCACTGGAGAGGAACCTCATAAGCGCAAGTGTAAGAGGATATGGACTTGGATGAAAGAGAGGGTTTCCCCAGATCACCTACCGAGGACATCTCGTTCGGAGACATTATGGAGATCCTCCGCCAAAGAGGAGGTTGGTCAGCCCCCAAACCCTCTGCGGATGAGTCAGTATTCCTGGAGGCCTTTGGCGCGGGTCCATCTACTTCCTGGGTCTCCCCTCCAGCTGACCCTTTGGTGGGACCTCATCACCACTAGGGCATGGAAGGATCCTGACACCGTAGAGCCTATACCCAAAAGACCAGACAAAATTCTTTCCCCGCCATCAGACAGGCAGGCATGGTCCAAGGGAGCCCCGGTAGATGCTTTGGTGGTTGCAGCAGCCACAAAGAAGGAACTGGCACAGGAGAGTTCCTCAGTTCATCCACCAGACAAGGAGTCCAGGTCGATGGATCATTTCAGGAAGCGCATGTACTCATCAGCGACATTTTCTCTCCATGCGCTGAATTACTTGGCACATGTCATACGACTGCAGCGAGACCTTATATCGGCACTGAGTCGCCCCAGGAGTCTATGTCGCAGCAGGACAAGCAGTCCTTTACTGCGAAGATAACTACACTGAAATTAGTGACAAATACCTCTATGCATCTCCTCTCTCATGCTACGGAGGGAGCCGCTAGAGCTGCTGGTACAGGCATTGCCTTGAGGCGACACGCCTGGATCTTTCATCAACGCCCCTTTCGATGGATCATCCCTCTTTCGGAAGACTGTACGTGACACACTAACCCAGAGTGAGAAGGACAGAAAGACTTTGTCAGCCGTCGGAATCTGCTTCTCTAACCCCCAGAGGTCCTATTCTAGGAACCAGAAGGGGCAAAAGAATATGTGGTTCTGGAAATCAGTCTTTTCGTGACACTCAGGAATATTCATCCCCCAGAGGCAGAGGGGGACAAGACCGACGCCATCCCAGAGGCAGAGGGGGTCCCAGAAACTTTGGGTCTAGGGAACCTTTTTCCGACAGACCTGCACAGCAACCCTGAGGGGTTGCCTGGCTGCTCTGCTCTGGAGGCAGTCGGGGGAAGATTTTCCTTACATCCAGCAGCATGGGAGTCCATTACTGCAGACCGCTGGGTGTTCAACATCATATCCAGAGGATATTCTATCCCCTTCATTTCATATCCCATAACTCCAGCATGCCTTCCAGATGTTCCACCTGCTCAAAGGGAGGCTGCAGCATTAGAGGTTTCGAAGCTGCTACAAAAACGAGCCATCGAGCCAGTCCCCCCAGATCAATCCAGATCAGGCATCTACTCCAGGTTCTTTTTAGTGCCAAAGAAGACGGGGGACCTCAGGCCCATTCTGGACCTGTCTATGCTCAACCTGTCGGTAGAGAAACAAAAATTCCGGATGGTCACTCTACAGTCCATTCTACCGTTTCTGAGAGAATGCGACTGGATGTGCTCGTTAGACCTTACTATCACATCAAGGTCCACAGGAGCTCCAGGAGGTTTCTACGCTTCTGGCTAGGGGCCAGTCTCTTTCAATTCAGAGCCCTACCGTTCGGTCTCACCACAGTCCCCAGGGTGTTTACCAAGGTTATGGCGGTCGTAGCAGCTCACCTGAGACTTCAGGGCAGTCAGGTATTTCCCTACCTAGACGACTGTCTCTTCGCTGCATCCACCAAACGTCACTTGTGTCAGGCCCTACACTACTTCCTCGGTCTGGCTCGCAAGTTAGGCATCACGATCAACCTCAACAAGTCCCACCTGACTCTGGTTTAGATCAGAGACTTCATCGGGGCACGGTTGGATTCAATTCAGTCAAATATTTTTCTCACCCCGGAAAGGATAGAAAATCTCAGACTCCATGTATCAGTGATCTTGGATCACTCTGTAGTCACAGCAACCAATGTTCTCAGGGCCCTGGGTTCGATGGCAGCCTCAATCTCTATCCTCCCTCTTGCACGTCTTCACATGAGAGTCCTTCAGTGGAATCTAGCAGTTCAATGGTCCTGACTAGACCTACCGATGAGTTTCACATCCGAATCAACCGGACGCGCAGAACATCACTCCAGTGGTGGCTTCAATCAGCAGACATTTTTGCGGGGCGCAGCTTTCTAGCCCCTCCGGCTCAAGCCACGGTGACCACGGACACCTCCCAGCTTGGGTGGGGGGGCACTTCCTGGCAAGAACGGTCCAAGGCACGTGGTGCCTTCCAGAGACCAAGCTACACATCAGTGTCCTGGAGATGAGGGCAGTGCTTTTAGCGTTGAGAGTCTTCCACCCTGTCCTACCTCCGGGGATGGTAGCCATTCAATCAGACAAAATGTCTGTAGTCTGGTATATAAACAAACAGGGAGGGACCCGATCCTACCCCCTTAGTCGTGAGGCCATGAGGGTTTGGGAGTGGGCCATAACCACCAGCCGGTTTCTCATAGCAACGCGTATCCCGGGACGCTCCAACATTCTAGCGGACAGTCTCAGCAGGGCAATCCTTCTGCCTTATGAGTGGCCTCTGAAACAATCAGTGGCGGAGAAAATCTTCCTTGTTTGGGGTCAACCTTGCTGCGATCTCTTCGCATCTCCTTCCAACACGAAGTGCAGCAACTTCTTCGCTCTGATCCCCCCCTCCGGGGGATGTCCCGAGGGATGCTCTAGTCCATGCATGGCCTCCTGGGCTACTGTATGCTTATCCCCTGTTACCTCTTATTCCGAAGTTCCTTCAGAGAGCTTGCCGGCTGCAGTGCAAAGTCATTCTCATAGCTCCCTTCTGGCCTCGCCAAGTGTGGTTTCCCTTCCTATGGTCTCACCTGTTGGCTCCTCCATGGACTCTAGATCCATGTCTGGATCTAATTTCTCGCCCGTCGGACATGCCCCTACCCAACCTGGACAGTCGTAAGCTGATGGCTTGGCTGCTTCAGTTCCCATGATCATCAGGACTCCCGGACTTTCATCCCCTGTTAGGAAAATTCTGGTAGCTTCTCTTAAAGCCTCCACTAGGAAACTCTACAATAGCAAGTGGAGACGTTTTTGCATTTGGGCCTCCCAACGCAATCAGAAATCATTTACATCCCCCGTTCCGGTCATACTGGATTTTTTGGCCAATCTTTTTCTATCAGGCACAAGTGCTTCCACCATCAAGGTTCAACTGGCTGCCATCTCTAATTTTCATTTAGGTGAAAATAAGGTTGCTCTGGCTTCTGCCAAATTGTGTAAAGCTTTCCTGAAGGGTACTTTTTTATTGCGACCACCAGTTAAAGAAACAGTGCCCCCCTGGGACCTGGCTTTAGTCCTTCAAGCTTTGACCTCTCCCCCTTTCGAGCCAGCTGGTTCAGTTCAGATGAAGTTTTTGTCATGGAAGACAGCATTCTTGGCTGCCATCACTTCAGCTAAAAGAGTTTCAGAGTTGCAGGCTTTATCCTCCTTGCCCCCCTATTTGGTTTTCCACAAGGATAGGGTTTCGCTGCATATGAACCCTTCTTTTCTTCCCAAGGTGTCCTCAGCAGCCAGTATTAATCAATCTATAAATTTGCCAGTCTTCTTCCCAAATTTCCAAAATAGAGGTGAACATAAGCTTCATTTATTGGATGTCCATCGACAGCTTCATTTTTACCTCCATAGGACTAAACCCTTCCCGGAAGTCGGATCGTTTGTCTCTTTTTCAAAACCATTTTTGGGCAAAGCAGTTTCAAAAGTGTCCTTAGCAAGGTAGACCATTCTTTGTATTGCACAAGTTTATAAGGACAAAGGTTTATCTCCTCCTGGTGTATTGAAGGCTCATTCCACTAGGGCAATGGCAACTTCTGCAGCTTTCTGGTCAAGAGTTCCGTTAGACGATATCTGTGTGGCAGCGACTTGGGCCAATTCACACACATTCAGCTCTCATTATAAATTAGATCTTATTTCTAGAGGGAGAGCATCCTTTGGCTCTGTGGTGCTCAGAAATGTCCTTCCATAAGGGCCTCCCAGGAATACTAGTCGCTGGGGACTCTGTCCCATATGTGCAGAAAGAATGAAGTTAACTACTTCAGATAAAGAAGTTATAACATTCCATCTGAGTAGTTAAGACTTCATTCTTCTGCACCTTCCCTCCCTCCATCCCCCTCACTCTTCAGGTTTTTCCTGTTTAGGATTGTGGTTATGTTGCCATTTAGTGACAGCAAACTCGATCTGGGGCTAGATAGGAGGAAGTGATATAAGTAGGGGAGGAGCTTGGAGCTCGGAGCTGATGCTTGAAAAGTTTTTGCCGGCTTGGATCCGAATCTGATCCGAATACCCATATGTGCAGAAGAATGAAGTCTAACTACTCAGATGGAACATTATGGTAAATACATAACTTCTTTATTTCTATACTTGTGGTTGGGAGTGTTCTTATATGCATTTCTGCCCTTTCCACTGAAATCCAGGGTCAGTCTGAAGATGCAAGAGGAATAAACAAAACATTATGGTGAGTCACGTCTGGCTCAGGCAATACTGGTTCTCCATTTTTTCCCCATAATCTGCATGGTACAATAGATCCTTATTTCAAACTGTTCAGGCTGTTCTACAAAGGTTTTTTTGTTGATATGCAAGGTCATCTGTTTATTCAAGTGACACTTAGTTGTGATCTTTACTTTTTGGTAGGAAAGTTATTTCAGTCTATTACTTTTTGGTAGGAAAGTTATTTCGGTCTATTACTTTTTGGTAGGAAAGTTATTTCAGTCTGTTTGATTCGGGTATTCTGTTTTTGATTGATTTTTATTTTAAGACTAGCTGGTTTTATTGCTGTGATATCTCCAAGAGAAAGTCTAGGTTACAGCCTTGCAGGGTTGATTTAACCTGCTTTCCTTTTATGCATATAAGGTTATCTGTAGAAAAAATATATATATGCCCTTGGTACTTTATGTACCTTGAATCTAGTCATCTATCTCCATTTTTTCTGAATTTAAATGCCAGATTGGTATGGTGTTGGCATAATGATTTAGGTGTTTACCTCACAGACGTAATGTACAGGGTTGGTACACTATACGTTTACAAAGTATTACATACTGCATTCCCTTTCCATGTCCAGGACTGGGTTTGTTAGAGCCATTCTTCAGGCATTCCTGGATCCTTATCCTGCATCCTTCTGGGTTGAGTAAGCTTTGGTAATCAATCCAAATGGCCAAAAAGCCTACTGCAGCAGTGAGAACAATGAGCTTAGTGCAGTTTGTTGTTCTTGCCTTAACAGTTGATGTTCAAATTCTTCACTACTGTAGTAGCTGCAAACTGGGTTAGTATCAAAATTCCAAAAGGTAGAACACTTTTCCAGGAAAAGATTGAAATATAATATTGAAAACGAAAATAAAATTTGCCTAAATGTCAGATGTGAAACAGTGACTGACATTCGACATGCCAGACTTCTGGTTTCGAAAGTCTGTGTGTGCTTTTACGTTTTAGCGGGGGGGGGGGCAAGCCCCCCTGCACCTCTCACACCCCCCTACTTATGTATACCAACACAGAGATTGCACTTCAGTGAGAAAGAGGGTAAATTACCCAGTCTGCATTGTACCGCACTCTCCATTCAAAACGCTGAGTTTATATTAGTGAATGTATACCCACTTTCGCTAATATAAACGTTACCACTTTCTTTTTAACATTGATAGCTTAAAAAACACACATTCAACCAGCCTGTATTTGACTGTGTGCCTTTAAGAATTTTGATACTAAACCCTGTAAGCTGCCCTCCGTCCCCCTTCTGTATATAGTTACTCGATGGGCTAAGTTTGTTTGTTTTTTTTTTTAATGTGGGCAAGTTGATTTCTCGCCAATTGGCTAGCTAATGGCTCTTAGCATGTAGGTGTGGAAAGGAGCCAGAGCTTTTTGAAGACTGGCTGGTTGTTATATTCTGAGTACGATACAACTCTGATTGCCAAAGGCTACTGCATCATTAAGGAATTCTACCATCTACTGTTAATGGTAAGTGGAACTTGCACAGCTGTACTTTCAGTTAGTGAATAGTTTAGCTGTTCTATACCACTTGTATAGCTGGGCCATTTACTGTAGTTAGGACTTTGAACTAGAAGGGATAAGTGAATCTGGGCATCCTTGCAGGGTGGGGACTGTTCCAAAACAGCTCACCCTTTCTTTGGGATGGGGAGGAGGGGGGCCTTTACCTGTACTACCTAACACTGTTCAATTGTATCTCTAAAATTGCTGTACCTTTAAGGAGAGGGAATACTAAGACGGTCTACTCACTTGGACTTTTATGCTGTAAGGCTTGCAGATACTGACTTTGAAGTTCATTGTTCATTACTGGTGTTTCAAGAGCCTTTCAGCAGAAACAGCATTGTGTTTTTTTAAGTTGCACTCTCAGCCACAGCTGAAACTCCAAAGACTGCTTGGTAAAGGCAGGTGAGTAGTCTGAGAACCAATCTGTAAGAGCCTCTGCATAATGAAGGGCCTGACTGTTGCACATAATGAGATGATTCTAATATACAGGGTGTGAAGCAGTGTCCAATTATATCTTTGGGACCTTTTTATTACAAAAACTGGATGTGGTTTTGAATGGCCTCCTTGAATTCTGAAAGCCAACCTAGGTAACTGAATTCTAAGCCTCCCAAGCAATGAATAACTCAATAATTAAACTAATAAAGTGTACATCATGTTTACAAAAGATTTTAAGGGAAGCCGAACCACTTGGATTCCTCATTCTCCTTTATCCCTCAAATGAATCCCGTTTGAAAATTTTTGGGGGGAAATTTGGTATAAATAAATATTGGGTTTCAATCTGGTATCTCAGGTGGGTGGACTTCAAAGAAGTTTTCAGATGGCTGTCAGTCCATATAGACATTTATACTTGTTCTGAAAGTCTTGTGTAGTGCAGAGTTTAAAAAATTTTAGACCCCTAAAAACATCCAGTTAATGCACCATCATCTATCTAGTTAGTTGAAAGAGACAGAAGCAAAACACAACTGCAAAATTTATATCTGTACTCCAGAAATGGATGTGTCATTGACAAGGCCTCAGCTTCCTGCTACCCCATGTGATTACTTTGTTTTACAGAGTGACAGGTAGGTTTTACAGAGAGAGAGAGGTAGGTTTATTTTTAACAAAAAAAAAAAAAAAAAGACAGCTGTGTACACAAGTTCCTAAGATATAAAAGTGCCCAATCCTCTTTTGCATACTGGTGCTGTGACTAGAAAAATGTCAGTGTAGAATCCACAAGACACAAACGTTCCTACAACAAGGTTAGGCCAGGCTTGAGGGGAGGATGGCCTTTCTATTGTAAACACAAGTCGTAATCCACAAACTCGGATAGGTCAAAAAAGAGATGTAAAGATGATAACGTGGACTATTTAGAATAAGGAAGAAAGTATGTATTGTTACTTTTAGGCAAGATGCCCAGAACTTCCAGATAACAATAGTTAAAAATATGGAGAGAGGATAGAGGAAAGAATAACTTTCACAAGAAAAACTGTCAAAAGCTTCTAATGTAAATTTGCATTCATTACTACACCAGCTCCATTACATAGACGAAGAAATTTTGGACCACCTGGAAAATGAGCGATGGTGGAAGTACAAAAATATAAAGAATAAAACCCAGAGATTTTTGAAAAGTATAAAAAAGGCCATGGGAAAGAAAAGAGGTATGATATCCTGCAATATTTATGCAAGTGATAAAGGCACATTAATCGATCCAAAAAAGCAGCTCCAAAGAAATTTGAAGATTCAGACAAAGGCACCTGGATATGGAAACTTTCAGAATACAGAAAATAAGAAAACAAAGGGCGAAAGTAGAAAAAAAGACTAGCAAGACAGAAGTTAAAATAATAAAAACTCAAGTTATGGATTACCTGTGAAGTGAAGGATTTAGTGTAGAAAATCCAACACATGTAATCACAGCATAATGGAACACAAAGTCCCCAAACTAAGGATGACTTGCTCCATAATGGTGCTGTAGGGTCTTCAGTAGGAAACCAGTACAAAAGTTCAGTTAGAATAGAACAGCAGTTAAAGGAGCAGGAAACAGTGGCAACTCCTGATTATAGGCAGTGTTATGGAGTGATGGACCAATGAGTTCTTATATGAAGAAACAGCAGATGAAGCAAGGTACAACTGAAGAGGATATATCCCAGGAAAATGTTCTGAAACTTTCTGTAGAATGATCACAGGAAACTGCAAAGAATTTGCTCTCAGTTTAGAAGAAAATGATCTAGGGGAGAGTAGTTAATGCACTATTGTGGGAGGAGAGGCTGGATTCTACCCTTCTGAGCTGGAAATTTCTTGTCACAGGCTTATTGTGACTGCTTATTTGAACTGTTTCTTTCTGAAATTGGTGCGCCTTGTTGCTGTAGCATAGACCAGATTCAGGCCTGCTGAATCTAGCTTTGTTTGTATAACTTGAGCACTGATCCAGGCCATCTTTTTTTGGAGAAGGTTCCCCTGCACCCTAGTAAGCAGGGGTGTGCAGTTAAAACTTGTCTGATCGAAGACTGCTGGAACAGGGCTCAGTTTTGAATTTTTTTCAGGTTAATTGGGTAACTTAAGTCAGTTTGCTCGTTTTCTATTGTTTTTATATATATATATAGGTTCATAATAGGCTATCTGCCCTAGGGCATTTATAAGCCTAGCCAGAGTGTGTTTGGCTTTCACCACCCATTTTAAATTAATTTTGCTATGCCCTTTTTCGAGGTTAGTATACTGTGCCTCTGTCTAACAGTGACACAGAAGTGATACCTGGGGTAAACCTACGATCTCCCATCCACTCATCAAGATTCCTCTTGAAGAGAGTCAATGAGGGACTGTGCCTAACCTGGACTGGGATTTTATTCCAGAGTGAAGGGTGCCTCTGGGTTATGAATCTGTCCCTCCAGCATGTCCTATTTATTTCAGTGCTGAGGTTCAAGTCTCTCGAGCGCGTAGCTTGATGGGATTTGGATTTTCTGAGGTGCAGCATGTCCGTTAATTCCGGGTTGGACATGGCTTTATACGTCAGGCACAGATCGCCTCTGAGCAGGCAGTATGCCATTGAGTAGAGCTGGAGTTTCTTTAACCGGGCAGCATATGGCATCTGTTTGAGCCCTTTGATCCTCTTGGTGAGGTACTTTTGGGGTCTTTCCAGTTGCTGCAGGTGTCTGGTAAGGTACATCCCAAAAGGGGCATTGTACTCAATTATGGGCCTGATGAGGGATGAGTAAAGAGGCACGATGACCTCCCCTGATCTAGATGTGAATCCCTTCATGATTAGGTGGGCTATATAAAATGTTTTTCTAACCACTTTGGCCACGTGGTTGTCAAATGAGAGATTGCTATCAACTTGGGTCCCCAGGTCCCTAATTACTTCTTCTGTACTTAATGGATTACCACCTATGTGGTAATTTATGGGCACTTTGTTTTTGCCAAAGAGGATGACTATACACTTTTTGGCGTTTAGCTTGAGGCCGTGGCTCTGGCACCAGTTGTCTGTTTCTATGAGGCCCTTTTTGAAGATGCTTGTGTCGGCTGGCGAGTCGATTATGGCGCCCAGTTTGCAGTCATCTGCGAACTTGGTCAGCCACAGTCCTTCCGTGTTGGCCTGTACCTCCGAGAAATATATACCGAACAAGAGAGGTCCCAGGACTGAGCCTTGTGGGACACCATTTGTAACTGGTTTGGAGTCTGACATGGCTCCAGCAATTCTAACCATGTGGGTTCTGTCCTTGAGCCAGTTTGCAACCCATCTAGTGACATAGGGGTTTATATTTAAGCTGGTGAGCTTATCTATAATGCCCAAATGGGGTATTGTATCGAAGGCTTTTGAGATCCAGGTAGGCTGTGTGGACCACCTTCCCCTCATCAATGGCCTTGGTGACTGTTTCAAAGAAATCAACCAGGTTTAAGAGGCAGGATCTGCCCTTAACAAAGCCGAACTGGGTAGGATCCAGTGTCTGTAGGTCCCCAATATCTTTATTTATGAGGTCCATGATGATCCTTTCCATAGCTTTGCAGACCAAGCTAGTCAGGCTTATGGGACGATAGTTTCCAGGATCCGTTGAGGCACCACCTTTGTGGAGAGGGACCACTGTTGCTGTACGCCAGTCTTTGGGTACATATCCTGTAGTAAGTCTGAGATTGAACAGTAGTTTTATGTTGGAGTTCATGTAGGACGCAGCCCGGGACACTGTCTGGTCCCATTGATGCTGTGTATTTTGCTTTGGAGAGGGCGGCTCTTACCTGAGCATCTGAGATGTCAGGGGGGCAGCACTCTGCTGTGATAGATATTTGCCCTTTTGGTGGGGAAGGGGGGGGGGAGAAGTTTGCGCTGAACCTGTCAGCTAGGATGTTGGCAATGTCTGTGGGTTTGGTGTATTTTTGTCATTTTGGAGTAATTCTGAGCATATCTGGGAATTCCCACCCAGGTTCCTAACATAACTAAAGAAAGCCTTGTGATTATCCTTAGTGTCCTGTGCAATTTTTCTCTCAAGCTGGCCTTAGATGATTTTATGAGTGCCCGTAGTTTTTGCTAATACTGATCAGAGATGCCTTCCTTTTGGGATTTTGCTCTATCATGTAGTAGCTTCCTCCTTCTATTGTATAGTTTGTTTATGGCTGGGGTCCAACAGACAGGACATCTGCCTTTGGAGGATTGGGTCTTGGTTTTATTTGGGATTGATGATCCATGCATTCCTGAAGGTGTTCATAGAATGCGCTTATAAAGGATTCTGCGGTCTGGGCCGATTTTCCACAGGCCCGGGGCTTTGAAGGATTCCACCTCGGTTTTGAGGAGTGTGAAATTTGCTTTAGAGAAGTTTTTCACTGTGGTTTTCTGGGCAGGGGTGGGTCGGGATGTGAATATCCAGTGAGATTAGTTTATGGTCTGATCTTACCAGTGAGGGATACACTTCTGGTCTGGAGCATAGAGTCCCCATGTTGGTGATGATCAGGTCCAGTATGTTTTCTCCTCTTGTGGGAGTGGTAACAAGTTGTTCCATAACATCTGAGTTTATAAATTCTAGGAACCTTTGGCCTAGGGTGTTGGATCTAGAGTAATGCTCCCAGTCTATGTCTGGGTAGTTGAAGTCACCCAATATAATGGTGTTTGGAGAGACCTTCATATTTTCCAGTTTTCTCAGGAAGGCCGAGTGGGGTTCCTGGGTTTGGGAGGGTGGTCTGTAGCAGGCTATAAACTGGAAGGCAGTTTTACCCACTGTTAGTTGCACATGGATAGTCTCTGATGCTTCATGCTGTGCCACCAACCGGGAGATGTGGGTATCTTTGACGAATATTGATATTCCCCCTCCTTTTGTGGTTCGGTCCAAGTTTTGGGGCCGAAAAGCATGGTATGAGGTATAACCTGGTAGTGCTGGGGTGCTCTCAGGAGCCTTGAACCAGGTTTCTGTTACTGCACAGATATCGATGTTCTCCATGCTAAGGAGAGTTTTGAGTGCAAGCATCTTGAGGTTTAGACTTCTGGCATTGAGTAGCATTACTCTTAGTTTCTTATCCCTTGTGATACCTATGGAGGTGGGTTTGTCTTTTGAGCCTTGCCTAAAAAAGGCACTATGGGGGTAGCAAGAGCCTTTGCCAATATCCGAAAGCCTAGGGGTGACAGGTGCAAGCCGTCCCTAGCGAAGCATCATGGCTTGTCGAGCATGTCATCCCAGGCTGACAGGCATTGGATCCCCTTTGAATGACACCAATACTTAAGCCAATTGTTGAAATTGATCATCGTCTTCATATTGTGGCATCATTCTTCATGAGGGTAAGATGCTACTCAAGGTCAGGGTCATACCGGCCTGGGCTACATGCTCAGAGAGCTCCTCTATGTCTCTTTTCATGTAGTCCAGGGAGGTACGTCTCAGGTCATTCACACCAGCATGGACAATGACTGAGTCATATTTGTACTTGCCTTGGAGTGACCTGAGTGCTTGTGTTATGTGGCGGATCCTAGCGCCCGACAGGCAGCTCACCGTGACCTTCTCCTTGTTCAGCCTGGTGAGCGGGACGTTAGTGTGCCTGACGATAGAGTCACCTATTACAAGTGTATCAGGTGTGTTGTTTTGCCTTAAGGGCTGTGACTGTTCGGCACACTGGCTTTGTGAGCTATGTGTTGCACGTGTTTTGTTTTGGGGTAGCGGTTGCTTGGGTGTCTGCTTTGGAGGTCTCTGCTGCTTAGGCAGATTTTTATTTAGAGCCTCTGAGTATGTTTTTGTGTGTTTGTGTTTGGTTTGCTGTCGTGGTAGATCTATGTGAGACTGGAATTGTAGTGAGTGTGGTTTCCTTCTCCTCTTGACTGGTTACGCCAGTACTGAGTTGAGAGAGCTTAGCCTCCAGTTTGGCTATATGGTTGCATCTCTCACATGTGTTGGAATTTGTTGGGAGGAGGAGAGGGTTGTCTGTGTACATGAGGCAGTTGTAACATTGCCTCAAGATTCCCAGATTCACCAGCTGGACCAGAGAGGAGATTGACAACTGACCTTTGGACATGCTAGAATAGTATTGGGAATTCCTTTATAATTGAACAAAAGGGCCAATGGGGAACAAGGTACTCAAGGGGAGTTTGTGAGGGTGTAGTGCTTTTAATTTTTTAGTGCTAACTTAGTGAGCAAGTTTCAGGTAACGTAAATGCAAAAACGCCAAACAGTAACTTTCTTTCAAGTGAAACAAGGAAATAAGTACAGTAAGCAATGCAGATATCACTAGGGATCCACTGAAGCGCTGAAAAGCCGCGTTTTAGGTGGAATTAGCGTTTCAGGGAAATAACAAGCAAACAAACAACAAGCATACAAACAAAGCTAGATTCAGCAGGCCTGGATCTAGTCTATGCTACAGCAAACAAGGTGTACCAGTTTCAGTAAGAAACAGTTCAAATATGCAGGCACTATAAGCCTTTAACCAGAAATTCCCAGCTCAGAAGGGCAGAGTCCAGCCTCTCCTCCCACAAGAGTGCAGACCACAAACCTTCTTAATGTAAAATAACTGGCCTGAAGCCCAAGTGCTTAAACCAGAACTAATACACTTTTAGAATAACAGACACTGAGCCCTCAATCAGCAATTCCCAACTTAGAAGGATGTAAGCTACCTGTCCTGCCACCACAGTGCAGGCCACAAACCTTCCTAATGTAAAACAACTGGTCTGAAGCCCAAGTGCTTAATCCAAAAGACTTAGAATGAAAGCTACACTTTAATCAAGTTACTACCAAGCAGTAATAAATACAATTGAATACTTTAAAGAATGCATTAGTGCTCAAGTTATACAAACAAAGCTAGATTCAGCAGGCCTGGATCTAGTCTATGCTACAGCAAACAAGGTGTACCAATTTCAGTAAGAAGCAGTTCAAATATGCAGGCACTATAAGCCTTTAACCAGAAATTCCCAGCTCAGAAGGGCAGAGTCCAGCCTCTCCTTCCACAAGAGTGCAGACCACGAACCCTCTTAATGTAAAATAACTGCCCTGAAGCCCAAGTGCTTAAACTAGTGTGTGTGTGTGTGTGTGTGTGTGTGTGTGTGTGTGTGTGTGTATATGTATATATATATATATATATATATATATATGTGTGTGTGTGTGTATATATATATATATATATATATATATATATATATATATATATATATATATATAGCTATATATATAAAATTGCACTTTATTCATCTGCTTTTACTGTATTTGTGTTTCTTCCTACTTTATTACTGGGGGCATTGACTACAACTCTGATCTGCAATATATAACAAGTAGTATCCTTTCCTGTGCTTTTAAACTGTTTTTTGAGTGTATCTGCTTTATTTTCTAAAAAAAAACAATATAAATATAAGTATATATATATATATATATATATATATATATATATATATATATATATAAATATATAATGTGCTTTCTGCCTTTCTAAGCTAGTATAGTCCAATTTTCAGGTTAGTGCTGAATTCAGGGCTGTGTTACAAATCTCTGTGTTTTCCCATACCTTACTTGGATAGAAGGAAGTTTCTCTGTTCACCTGTGAGAGAGGGGAGCTTTGAGCAGCCTATCTGTCCCTGGAGGAGTGGTTTCAGCCCAGAAATTAGTAGTTTATTGGCCATTTTGGGCTAATTTCTATCTCTTTCTTTTCCCTGCTATAAATACCATATCTGCCCGGTTTTGCGCGCTGGTTAGCTAGGGTAAAACTATTCCCAGCTCCACAAAATCTCCTCTTCAATTTTTCCCTTGGAACTAGTCAAACTTTCAACTTAAGCACTCAAGCCATTCATTTCTCAGCCCGGCACTTGCTCAAAACGTATAGCAAGCACTTATAAACCCTAACACTTAGACCTTCCTTTACTGTACAGAAGGACAAGGCTTTCTATTCGACCTTACCAGCCATCCATTAAAACAGTTCACTGTACCTATCCAGGCATGTCCAAAGGGCAGTTTCAGGTATACTCTCCAGTTCAACTGGTGAATCTGGCATTTTGAGGCAATGTTACAACTGCCTCATGTACACAGGCAACCCCCTCCTCCTACCACCAAACACTAATACATGCGAGAGATGCAGTTATACAGCCAAACTAAAGGCTAAGCTCTCTCAACCCAAGACTGGATCAGACAGTCGAGGAGAAAGGAAACATTTGCATCACACCACCAGTCTTACATAGACCCATTAAACTAGCACCGGCAAAAAACACACACAAATACATGAAAACATACTCGGAGGCACTAAATAAAAATCTGAAAAACCAACAGAGATCTCCAAAGCAAACATCCAAGCAACCTCCACCCCCCAACACAAACCATGAAACACATACTTCATAAAACCAGTGTGCCATGCAATCACAGCCCTTAAGGCAAAATAACATGCCCAGCATACTAGTAATAGGTGACTCTATAGTCAGGCACACTGATGTTCCAATCACTAGGCTGAATAAGGACAAGGCTACTGTTAGCTGCCTGCCTGGTGCCAGGATCCGCCACAACACAAGCACTCAGGTCACTCCAGAACAAGTACAGATATGACTCTCTCATTGTCCATGTTGGTGTGAATGACCTGAGCTGTACCTCCCTGGACTACATGAAGAGAGACATGGAAGAGCTCTCTGATCACGTAGCCCAGGCCGGTATGACCCTGACCCTGAGTAGCATCCTGCCCTCACCAAGAATGATACCACGGTATAAAGAAAAAATTCTCGATTTTAACAATTTGCTAAGTTTCTGGTGTCATTCAAAGGGGATCCAGTGTCTGTCCGCCTGGGATGACATGCTCAACAAGCCACACTGCTTCTCTAGAGACGGCTTGCACCTGTCACCATTAGGCTTTTGAATACTGGCCAAGGCTCATGCCACCCCCATAGTGCCTCTTTTAGGCAAGGCTCAAAAGACAAACCCACCACCGTAAATAGCACAAGTAACAAAAAAACTGATGGTAATGCTACTCAGTGCCAGAAGTCTAAACCTCAGAATGCATGCACTCGAGGCACTCCTCAGTATGGAGAAAATTGATATATGTGCAGTAACAGAAACCTGGTTTAAGGCTCCAGAGAGCACCCCAGCACTACCAGGCTACAACTCATACCATACATTTCAGCCACAGAACCCAAACCGAAATACAAAAGGCAGGGGCGTATCCATATTCATCAAGGATACCCACACCTCCAGGTTAGTGGCACAGCACGATGCTTCAGAGATCATCCACGTGCAACTAACAATGGGAAAAACTGCAATTCAAATTGTAGCTTGCTACAGATCACCCACCATGTCCCAGGACCCCCATTCCGCGTTTCTGGAAATATAAAGGTCCTACCAAACACCCTAAAATTGGGTGATTTCAATTACCCAAACATTAACTGGGAGAACTACTCAAGTACTAACTCCCTTGCCCAACTTTTCCTAGAATTTATAAACTCAAACACCCTGGTTCAACTGGTCAACACTCCCACTAGAGGGGACAATGTATTGGACCTGGTCATCACCAACATGGGCGACCGGTGTTCCACACCAGAGGTCAACCCCTCGCTGGTTAGATATGACCATAAACAAATCACTTTGGATATCCATATTCTGCCCCCACCCCCGTACAAGAAAACCACCGTGAAAAACTTTTCAAAAGCAAACTTCACGTTACTTAAGACCAAGGTGGAAAGTTTCAAAGCCCCCATGCTGAAGGATAACGCTGTCCAAGTTGCAAAATCCTTTACTAATGCATTCTACGGGCAGCTACAAGAATGCATGGATTGTGCTATCCCAAGCAAAACCAAGACTCACTCCTCCAAGAAAAGAAAACCAGTCTGGTGGACTCCTGCCATAAACAAGCAATACAATAGGAGGAGGAAACTAGTACAGAAAAGAGTAAAATCCCAAAAAGGGAAGACATCCCTGATCAGTATCAGCAAGAAACTACAATCCCTCATAAAATCATCCAAGGAGAGCTTTGAAAGAAAACTTGCCTAGGACTCCAAAGATAACCACAAGGCATCCTTTTAGCTATGTCAAGAATCTAAGTGCCGATGCTCAGATCTGCTCGGAGTTAGTGCAGAATGGCACAAAATACACTGAACCAACCGATATCGCCAACATCCTGGCAGACAGGTTAAGCACAAACTTCACCCCCCCTCTCATCCCCAAAAGGGCCCATAACCATACCAGAAGAATGTAGAGTCCCTGAAATCACAGACACTCAGGTTAAAACAGCCCTCTCCAGAGCCAAAAACACAGCATCAATGGGACCGGACGGTGTCCCAGGCTGCATCCTACATGAGCTCAAAGACGAACTAACCCCTCACCTAAACACACTGTTCAAACTCAGCTTCTCCACAGGCTACGTACCCATAGAGTGGCACACAGCAATGGTTATTCCACTCCACAAAGGTGGAGCCACAACAGACCCTGGGAACTATCACCCTATAAGCCTGACTAGCTTGGTCTGCAAGTCTGTGGAGCGCATCATCATGGAACTCCTTAACAGAGACATTGGGAACCTCCAAACACTGGACCCTACCCAGTTTGGCTTTAAGGGCAGATCATGCCTCCTAAACCTGGTAGACTTCTTTGAGACAGTCACCAAGGCTATAGATGAGGGAAATGTGGTACACACAGCCTACCTAGACCTCACTCAGGCCTTCAACACCATTCCCCATTCTGGTATTATAGACAAGCTCACCAGCCTGAACATTAACCCCTACATCACAAGATGGGTTGCCAACTGGCTCATGGACAGAACCCACATGGTGAGAGTTGCAGGAGCTAGGTCTGACTCTAAACCAGTTACAAGTGGCGTTCCCCAGGGCTCAGTCCTAGGACCCCTCCTGTTCAGCATATACTTCTCAGAGGGACAGGCAAGCACAGGAGGACTATGGCTGACCAAGTTTGCAGATGACTGCAAACTAGGGGCTATAATTGCCTCTCCGGCTGACAGACATCCTCCAAAAGGGTCTCACTGAGATGGATACCTGGTGTCAAAATCATGGCCTCAAGCCAAATGCCAGAAAGTGCATAGTCATCCCCTTTGGAAAAAACAAAGTACCCACAAACTACCACATAGGTGGTAGTCCCCTAAATACGGAAGACATAATAAGGGATCTGGGGACCCAAGTAGATAGTAATCTCACCTTTGATAATCACATTGCCAAAGTGGTTAGAAAATCCTTCTACATGGCCCACCTAATCACAAAAGGGTTTGCATCCAGATCAAAAGAGGTCATTGTGCCCCTGTACTCATCACTCATTAGACCCATCATAGAGTACAACGCCCCATTTGGGATGTACCTTACAAGACACCTGCAACAGCTGGAAAGACCACAGAAGTACCTCACCAAGAGGATCACTGGTCTCAAACAGATGCCCTAGGCAGCTCGACTGAAGAAACTCCAGTTGTACTCGGTTGCATACCACCTACTCCGAGATGATCTCTGCCTGACATACAAGGCCATGTCCAACCCAGAATTGATGGACATGCTCCACCTAAAAAAAACCTTATCCCCTTAAGCCACACGCTCTAGGGATCTAAACCTCACCACAACAATAAATAGGATGTGCTGGAGGGATAGATTCCTGTCCCAGAGACTTCCCATGCTTTGGAATAAGACCTCAATCTACATTAGGCAGACCTCCTCACTAACACTCTTCAAAAGAAACCTTGACGAGTGGATGGGAAACAGAAAGTTTACCTCGGGGATCACTTCAGTGGCTCTGCTGGACAGAGGCACAGGGAACTAATCTAAGGGGGCGGCGAAAGCCAACACATTCTGGCTAGGTTTATAAATGCCTTCGAGCAGATAGCCTAGTACCAACCTATGAACCTATGAGATGGATAGACATACTATACATTGCAGAAAGTAAATAAAACCCCAAATGTTAAGAAGTCTGAAAACATCTAAACACTGTAAGCAAGACTATTAACAAATTCCTGTGATAAAACAGAAGTAAATAGGATCTATTAATGTGCATCTGAATTAATAAACTGATAAAAATGCTATTAGTATCAAATAGAGAAAATTATAAGCAATGAAGACAAGTGTCACAGAGAGGGAACAGATAAAAAAAAAATAGTTGGATATAGTACAAGCAAATCACAGTATCAAGATAGCCCAGGATTTGTCATACACTTTTGAAAACCATAGATAATCACCACCACAAGCAGAGAAACATGAAGATATGCTGGTAAATAATGAAGGAAAAGTACACAATAAGCACTTTATTGATGACCCAAGCAAGTGAGAACTGGCAAACAAAACAAAATAAATTGATACAGTTTGGAGAAATGTGTACAAAGATCATGTGAGAAGCATAAAGATGCTGAAAGGATAGAAAAATTAAAGTAAATGGCAATGAAAGATGCAGGGTATCAGCCAGAGAAATCGAAACTACATTAAGAAAAATACTAAACCAGAAAAGCCAAGACCCGGATGCTGTATAATCTTCTGGCTAAAAGTATTAACCTCTTAACACACAGAGATAGCACTGAGGAAGAATTACTTTTATGTGTGTCATGGATAACAACTGTAAACCATCCAAGAAACCATAGAATAACTTTTCTGCCAATTAACAAAACTATATATCGGAATTAATGCAGATGTTCTAGACATTTTAGAATTCATCCTGCCAGTAGAACAAAAGGGTAAAAGAAGAGTCATATGGAATAAAGGATCACTTCTTGGTAAAATAAAGCCATAGAATTGTAAAAAGGAGAAGAATTTAAGCATGACCTGGATATATTACAAAAAAAATTTGACATCATCCCACATTCATGGATAAAGGAGTACTTACCGAAGTATAGGACATATCCTACATTGATTGATTACACTGACATGAAAAAAATACTCTGCAGTTAAACTATGACAAATGGCAAATTATTATCCCAGGGATAAAAGTTAAAAGGGGGATATTCTGGGTTTGTTTGCTTATGTATGTATGTCACTGCTGTTGCTTTATCTTCCCTTTCCCCCATTAAGCTGTTAACAGATTGTCTTGGTTGCAGTTTGGATCTCAGAAAACAGCATTGGTTATTCATACACACCTATATGGAAACAAGCCCATGAGCAGATTTACATAGAAATCAATTATAATCACATACAAGACAACTTAACAGTAATACCATCACCCCTTATATGGATGTTAAAAGATTATTTTTTAGGGAAAAGAAATAATATTAATAAATTGCCATCAAACTATGTAAGCTCTACACTTTCAGTGTTCAGAACATATATAAACAAAATACCAAATATTAATTCTTGGATTTTTCTTATTTTCCCTATAGCTTTTACACCAAATATTCTAGATTAGATTAGTTTATAGATTTATAGATTAGTACTAGGCTAACTGCCCTTGCAAGCCATTTTAAGCCTAACTAATTATCCCCTGTGAGATTCAAACCCTGTACCTTGTGCTTGTAAGGTAAGCACCTTAACCATTAGGCCACCCCACTTAAAAAAAAAAAAATTGCCTAGAACTACCCTTTATAGGTTCATGGGTTAGTACTAGGCTAACTGCCCGTGCGAGCCATTTTAAGCCTAGCCAATTCTTCCTTGTGAGACTCAAACCCTGTACCTTGTGTTTGTAAGGCAAACACCTTAACCATTAGGCCACCCTCCCAACACATTCCAAATATCTAAAATAAATGTACTTAAAGAAGAAACATTACTCTTTTGGCATCAACTTATAGAGAAAGGGAAAATTCTAACAAAGGAACAGATAATTTATAATTATAATATAAATAAAGACAATTGGCTGTTTTTACAAAATCTAAGGCATTTTCTTATAAATAAAATAGAACAAATGCAACCTTCAGTTAGACATGAAGCTCCAAAACTCATTGAATACCTTATTCTTATCACAAAACAGCCTTATCAGGGTACAGGTTATTTGTCTAATATCTATAAAATTGTTAAAAACAAAAACTATCATGAAAAATCATACTGGGATTATTATACTTTAATAAACAACCATCCTCCAGTTGAAGAAGAAAAAGTAATATTCTAAAATCTCCCAAATTTTCTACATTATCAAAATACTGGCAATTATTGACTTGGAGCTATCTACATAGAAGTTTCTATACACCACATAGGTTAGCCAAAATGTATTCTATTGAAGATCAATGTCAGATGCCATACCAAGATAAAAGCAGATTGGCATGTTTTTATGAATGTATATGTCTCAATATGTACTGGAAATCCATTAATTATTTTTTCAGACTGTTTATAATGATAATTTTCAATTAACAAAGTCTTTAATTTTATTCAACTCTCCTATTCCAAACTGTGTAAAAGACACTAAAATTCTATGGTCACTATTGGCAATTTCAAATCATAACTATACACTGGAAAAATGAGGCTTACTATGTTCAAGGAATTTGAGACTTTAACAACAACAGTTGCTCACATGGAAATATTAACAGTGAAGAACAGAACTAAAAGATCTACTTCTTACTATTACTCTTGGATGAAAGTACTGGAAATACTTGAAAATATCAAAGAAGATATATCATCTTATGTTTCTAACTTTATATAATATAGAATTTCAATGTTATTTGCATAGACACCAATGTAAATAGTTATATAATGGTTTGAAGTTAGTAATGTTTTAGAATTGTAAATATGTTATTTATCTTTATTTCACGTAATGTTTAAGACATCTTATTTGAAATAATAAAAAAAAAAATATTTAGTGAAGAAAACAGCCTTGGTTAAATACTCTCATCTACTTTTTGTGGATGATTTAAAAACTGTATAGTTCATCAGATGAGTTGAAAGCACAACTGCATAGGTTCATAGGTAGGTACTAGGCTATCTGCCCTAGCCATACAAGCCTAGCCAGAAAGGTACCTTGGCTTTCGCCACCCAAGAAAATTATTTTCTTGTGCCCCTGTTGAGCAGAGCCACAGTGGTGATCCCCGGGGTGAATTTCCTGTTTCCCATCCAATCATCAAGATTTTTCTTGAAGATTGCTAATGAGCTTTGTTTACTATAGATAGGTAGTTTGTTCCAGAGTGTGGGAAGTCTCTGGGACAAGAATCTATCCCTCCAGCATGCTCTATTTATTGTGGTGACAAGGTTTAGGTCCCTATGGCATGTAGCCCAGAGGGATTGGGATTTTTTTAAGTGGAGCATGTCCAACAGCTCTGGGTTTGGCATAGCTTTGTATGTTAGGCAGAGACTGCCTCTGAGTAGGGGATATGCGACAGTGTAAAGCTGGAGTTTTTTGAGACAGTCTGTGTAGGGCATCTGTTTGAGGCCAGTAATCCTCTTTGTGAGGTATTTCTGTGGCCTTTCCAGTTGTAGATGTCTTGTGAGGTGCATACCAAAAGGGGCATTTTACTCTATAATGGGTCTAATGAGTGACGAGTAGAGGGGAACAATGACTTCTTTTTTCCTGGATGAGAAACCTTTTGTGATGAAGTGTGCCACGTAGAAGGATTTCCTGACTACTGTGGTGATGTGGTTATCAAAGGAGAGACTACTGTCCACCTGTGTCCCAAAGTCTGTTATCACACTTTCGGTGTTAAGTAGACTACCACTATGTGATAGCTCATGGGTACAGAGTTTTTACCAAAGGGGATGACGGTGCACTTTTTGCATTGAGCTTGAGGCCATGGCTTTTTCACCAGGCATCTGTCTCAGTGAGGCCCTATTGTAGGATGTCCACATCGTTTCAATTATGGCTCTTAGTTTGCAGTCATTTGCGAACTTCGTTAGCCAAAGACCTTCTGTGTTAGACTGTACTTCAGAAAAGTAGATCTGAAGTAGTTTACTTCATTTGATCTTCAACCTGTGGGAATACGGATCCGTATCGGATCCGTGTTGGCAAAGATTACTAGTATCAGCTCCGAGCTCCAGACTCCTCCCTTACCCATAATACACCTCCCTTGCCTTCCATCCCCAGATCTCATTTGCCGCGATTTGTGAAAGTATCGTGTCTCTGGAGCTCAAGTTAGCAGGGTAGTTTTCTTGGATTGTAAGTTGAATCATTTTTTTTATTAGCCATTTTAGATTAGCGTAGGTACCCTTTCTCCCCTCCCATCGCTTTGGCGTCATGTGTAGGCTTGTAGTAGTTATTAGTGTAGTTTGTCTGTGTGCCCCTCCCCCCTTCTAGTCAGTTTAGTGTGTGGTGAGTGGGTGTGTGCCAAAGTTTTCAGTGGAAAGTTTTTCTTTTCTTTCCCTAGCATGGCTGAAAAGCTTATTTTTAAGCGCTGCACAGAGTGTGGCCATAAGCTCTCCCCAGCGGATGGCCACACAGTGTGCACTGCATTTAGGTGTGGCCCATCTTAATGTCGACTGTGCCATCTGTGTGGGGTTCAACCCCTGGACTTTGAAAGACAGGCCAAGTTGGCCCTCAAGGGGCTTCTACCTGCCATTGATCCTCCCTGCCACTGATCCTCCCTCCTCTCCTCAGCTTCAGTCATGGTGGCTGCCGTGGCTGCCTCGCCTGCTTCACTGCCTTTGGCCTCCTCTCCCTCCCAGGCTGGGACTCAAACTCCCGCTTCTAAGCCTGTGGTAGCGGAGCGGAGGAGGGGTAGAGAGCAAGAGAGAGAGTGAGTCAAGGACGAATGAGAAGAGGAAGAGGTCTCCAGACCTCGCGTCGTCCAGTAAATCTGCTCATATCTGTGACTTCCCTCGGCTCCGATCTCCAAGGTTCTCCCTGGAGCTGGAGGAGGCATGCCCAGTCTCCCGGGCCTCAGCTCCCCGACCAACCAGGTCGGAGTCTGTGGCCTCATCTCAGTCCACCTGTTCTCTCTTGGACATGGATCTGGATATGATGATGAGGCACTTTATCCGTACGCAGATCCAGATGGGGGTCTTGCCAGCTCACTTCCCTTTTTTCAGCCTATTACTCCTTCCCCGATCCAACCTTCGGCTTCGGAGTTCTCGGATCCAAGGTTGGCCTTGGTTGGGGTGTCTGCACCGATGGTCCTCGCGTCCTGGATGCTGGCAGCTGCCTGGAGCATCTCGGATCTGACCAGTTCGGATCCGAGCTTCTCTTGGAGCCGGAGCCTGGGGTTTGGATCCGAGGAGTGGAACCTTTTACTATCGGCTCAGACGTTGTTGGTCCAGGTTTCCTCTCTTGGAGCTCTGGCCATTTCGGGTCCGGCTCCGATTCTCGCATCGGACCCAGAGCAACCAGCCTCCTTATTGGCTTCACAGGAGGCCCGCTCTCCTTCGGCATTCGATGTGATAGAATGGGCCCTCTCCGTCAGATCGAGGCTCTTGACCACCCCCTCGGGCTACACCCAGACCCCCTCGGCTCTGTCTATGGTCCCCATTGTCTTACCAGAGGGACAGCCCATGCCCGAAGAGCCCCAGGTGGTTCCCCCAGAGGAACAGATGACTTGAGAGCACTCCCCGGAGAGCCCCACAGGAGATGTGCCTCACAAGCATACATGTAAGAGGAGGCACTTGGACTCACCTGAGTCCCTAACCAAGGACACAGACTTGGATGAAGGGGAGGTCTCCCCAAGGTCACCTCCCGATGATGTCTCCTTTGGAGACATCATGGAGATCCTGCTCCAGCAGGGAGGTTGGTCTGCCCCCAAGCCGTCTTGTAATGAGTCTGTGTTTCTGGAGGCCTTTGGCATGGACCTGTTTACATCTTGGGTGTTGCCCCCCCCCAGTGGATCCTTTAGTGGATTTGATCACCTCACGGGCGTGGAAGGAACCTTACCCTGGAGCCGATCCCCAAGTGCCCTGATAAGGTTTTGAGTCCCCCTATAGACAGGCCTTCCTGGAACAAGGGCTCACATGTGGATGCCATGGTGGTAGCAGCAGCCATGAAGAGGGATCTATCTCAGGAAAGTTTCTCGGTCCACCCTCCTGACCGAGAGTCTCGGATGATGGACCAGCTAGGGAAGCGGATGTATGCTTCAGCTACCTTTTCAATAAGGGCGCTGAACTACTTGACCCATGTCACGAGACTCCCAACACGACCTGGTGAAGGAGCTGATGGAGTCTCCACCCATGTCCATGTCGCAGGAGGACAAGGCTTTGTTCTCCATGAAAATGGCCACTTTGAGAGCAGTATTGAGTATGTCCAAGCGACTACTCTCCCATGCAATGGAAGGAGTGGCTAGGGCGGCTGGGTCTGGCATGTCCATGAGGTGTAACGCCTGGCTCAGATTGTGCCAATTTACCAAACCCTTTAAGACGTCCTTTGCCAATGCCCCCTATGACGGCTCAACTCTGTTTGGTAAGACCATTAAGGAGACACTAGTCCAGAGTGAGAAGGACGGGAAGACACTGTCTGCCATCAGGATCCTATTCTCTAATCCTCAAAGGTCCTTTTCCTGGAACCAGAGATGGCAAAAGAAGATGTGGTTCCAGAAGTCTCAGTATTCCCTGGACACTTGGGGCTCTTCTTCCCCCAGAGGCAGAGGGGGACAGAATGGACACCGGCCCAGAGGCAAAACTTTCAGGTCTCGAGTACCTTTCTCGGACAGACCCGGGCAACAATCCTGAGGGGTTGCCTGACTGTTCTACTACTCTGGCTGCAGTCGGGGGACGATTGTCCTTGCACCTAGCAGCTTGGGAGTCCATAACAACGGACCGCTGAGTGCTGCAAATCATATCCAGAGGATATTCTAGCCCCTTTGTGGGTTCTCCAACCCCTCCCAGATGTTCCACCCATGCAAAGGGAGGCAGCAGCGCAGGAAGTTTCCAAGCTGCTAGGAAAATGAGCCATCGAAACAGTCCCCCCAGATGAGTCCAGATCGGGCTTCTACTCCAGGTTCTTTTTGGTGCCAAAGAAAATGGGGGACTTAAGGCCCATTCTTGACCTCTCTACCTTGAACCTGTCAGTGGCCAAAGAAAAGTTCTGGATGGTCACACTACAGTCCATCATGCCATACCTGCAGGAGAGCAACTGGATGTGCTCGTTAGATCTCCAGGGTGCTTACTATCACATAAAGATGCACAGAAGCTCCAGAAGATTCCTCCACTTCCGGCTAGGGGCCAATCCTTACCAATTTCAAGCCCTACCCTCTGGTCTCACCACAGCCCCAAGGGTGTTTACCAAAGTGATGGCAGTGATAACGGCTCACCAGAGGCTTCAGGGGATTCAGGTCTATCCGTACCTGGACGATTGGCTCTTCATTGCTCCCACCAGGCATCTACTTTCCCAAACCAGGGACTACTATCTGACACTTGCCCTGAGTTTGGGTATCACAATCAACACATCCAAATCTCTACTAGAACCTGTACAGGTGATTGGTGCCAGGATAGCCACACTCCAGGGCAAAGTGTTCCTGACCTCGGCAAGAGTTCAAAACCTCAGGATGCCTGTCTCCCTAATTTACCATTTTCATCTCCCGACAGCAGAATTGTATTGATGGCCCTAGGTTCGATGGTGGCAACCATAACTCTTCTTCCATGTGCCCTACACATGCGGATTCTTCAGTGGTCCCCGTTGGATTTACCACTAACCTATCCTATCCACCTAAGTCAAGTGTGTCAGTCGTCCCTCATATGGTGGATGAGCTCTCTGGACATTTTGGAGGGATGACCCTTCGTTCCAGCCCTGGCCCAAGCCACAGTGACCACGGATGCCTCCCAACTCGGGTGAGGGGGCGTTGTTCGGGTAGGACAGTCCAAGGCCTGTGGTCCCCTATGGAGACCAGTTTGCATATCAGTGTCCTATAGATGAGGGTGGTCCTTCTAGCATTGCAGACCCTTCATGTCTTCTTTCCTCAGGGGACGATTGCTATTCAATCAGGCAACATGTCGGTAGTCTGGTACATCAACAAACAGGGAGGAACCAGATCTTATCCCCTTTGTCGCAAGGCCATGAGTGTGTGGGAATGGGCAATTTCCACCGGTCGCTTTCTTATTGCAACGCACATTCCGGGACGGTCCAACATTCTAGCGGACAGGCTAAGTTGGACCATTCTGCTGCCTTAGGAGTGGTCTCTGAATCCGTCAGTAGTGGAATAGATCTTCGGGGAGTGGGGTCAACCTTGCTGCGATCTCTTCGCATCTCCTTCCAATGTGAAGTGCAGCAGGTTTTTCTCTCTGAACCCCCCGCCGAGGGAGTCCCCAGAGACACTGTAGTTCATGCTTGGCCTCCTGGCCTTCTGTATGCTTACCCGCCAGTCCTTCTCATCTTGAGGTTTCTGCAGAAAGCTTGTCGACTGGGGAGCAAGGTGATCTTCATTGCCCTATTCTGGCCTCACCAGGTATGGTTTCCCTTCCTTTGGTCTTGCCTTCTGACTCCACCTTGGATCCTAGATCCCTTTCAAGGTCTGATTTCACACCCATCGGAGGTGCCTCATCAGAATATGGACAGCCTGAAGCTCACGGCTTGGCTGCTCTGGTTCCTGTGATTGCTAGGATTCCCGGACTTTCCTCCTCAGTTAAGTCTATTTTGGTAGCTGCTCTTAAGTCTTCAACCAGAAAGGTTTATCGCAGCAAGTGGAAATGTTTTTTTCATTTTGGGCCTCTCAGAGGAGTTTATATCTTTTCACATCTCCTATTTCTGCTATTCTTGATTTCCTGGGTGATATTTGCCAGCACAGAGCTAGTTCTTCTGTCAAAGTTCAATTGGCTGCCATTTCTCATTTTCATGTGGGCAAGAATTCTGCATCCTTGGCATCTTCTAGACTGTGTACAGCCTTTATTAAAGGTACTTTTTTGCTACACACACCCCCCGGTCAAAAATCCTGCCCCCCCATGGGACCTTACTATGGTTCTTCAAGCTCTGGTCGCTCCACCTTTCGAACCTGCCCCTACTGTTGATCTAAAATTTCTATCATGGAAAACAGCTTTTCTGGTCGCTATTACCTCTGCTAGGAGGGTCTCGGAATTGCAGCCCTTGTCCATAAAATTCCCGTACATGATTTTTCATAAAGATAGTTTCCCTTCGCACCAATCCATCCTTTCTTCCTAAGGTGGCATCACCAGTCAATATCAATCAGACTATAAATTTGCCTGTGTTCTTTCCCAATTTTACCAACAAAATGGAATACAAACTACACATGTCGGATGTTCACAGACGGTTACAATTCTATTTACACAGGACAAAAAATTTTCATAAATCTGAGCAATTGTATGTTTCATTCTATAGGCCCTTTTTGGGCAAACCTATTTCCAAGGTCACAATAGCTAGATGGATTTTTTCATGTATCCTTCAGGTCTACAAGGACAAAGGCATGTCTCCTCCAGGTCATGTTAAGGCTCATTCCACCAGGTCCATGGCTACATCTGCAGCTTTCTGGTCTAGGGTGTCTTTAGATGACATTTGCTCAGCAGCTACTTGGTCCTCCTCTCATACGTTTATCTCCCATTATAAATTGGATTTGACATCTAGAAGGAGAGCATCCTTTGGCTCCGCGGTGCTCAGGAATATCCTTCCATAAGGGCCACCCAGGAGTTTAGTAGCTGGGGACTCTGTCCCACAGGTTGAAGATCAAATGAAGTAAACTACTTCAGATAAAGAAGTTATGTACTCACCATAACGTTCCATCTGAGTAGTTGTACTTCATTTGTCTTCAACCATCCCTCCCTCCTTCCCCTGGACCTTTGGCGCATGTTCAGCCTACGGGCTGTAAGTATAGGTCACAAGTATGTTATCAGGTCAGGTTATAAGTATAAGTTCAGCAAACTCGATCTGGGGATGGAAGGCAAGGGAGGTGTATTATGGGTAAGGGGAGGAGTCTGGAGCTCGGAGCTGATGCTAGTAATCTTTGCCAGCTTGGATCCGTATTCCCACAGGTTGAAAACAAATGAAGTACAACTACTCAGATGGAACGTTATGGTGAGCACATAACTTCTGTATACCAAACAGGAGAGGACCCAAGACTGAACCCTGTAGTACTCCACTTGTCGCTGGTCTTAAGTTGGAGTTAGAGTCTGCTACTTTCACAATGTGGGTTCCGTCAGTGAGCCAGTTGGCAATCCATCTTGTGACATAGGGATTTATACCTAGTTTAGTGAGTTTATCTATAATTCCAGAGTGGGGGATGGTGTCAAAAGCCTTGGCGAGATCTAGATAGGCTGTATGAACCACCTTACCCTTGTCTACGGCTTTGGTGACTGCTTCAGAAAATTCAATCAGGTTTAGGAGACATAATCTGCCTTTGACAAACCCGAACTGGGTGGGGTCCAGAGTGTGGAGATCACCAATGCAAGTGGTTAAAACTTTCTTAATGACATATGAACGTCATTTTGTTTTGATAAATGTGTAAAATCAATGTTTACAGCAATAAAGTTGCAGTTCCAAGAAAATATTAGTCTGGGAAAGGCATGTAACATAAAGGAGTGAGTGGATAGATAATTAGGAATTGATATATGACCAACAAAACCTGAACAAATGTGAATAAAACTATAAGTAATATTTAAGAAGACTAAAACCATTCCTAGATGTCAAGGCTGGTTTTAATAAAGTCCAAGCTATAAATCAATTAGTTTTGGTGTGATTGACTGGTCCTAAAAGGTGTTTGATTACTCAGAAAGGAAAATGAGAAAAATTGCTTCAGGCTTATCAAATGATACATTATTTTTAGTATACAATGCTTTTTATATATTATACACACTGAGATATAAACCTCCTGGAAATTTTTATTACATGCATAGATCTGCATTTATGGGACTGCATAAATATCTGCTGAGCTTATCAGATCCAAACATAGTGAACGTTCTAAAGCATACTCAACGCCAGAAGTCTAAACCTCAAGATGCACGCACTCGAAACTCTCCTTAGCATGGAGAACATTGATATCTGTGCAGTAACAGAAACCTGGTTCAAGGCTCCCGAGAGCACCGCAGCACTACCAGGTTATACCTCATACCATGCTTTCCGGCCCCAAAACTTGGACCGACCCACAAAAGGAGGGGGGAGTATCAATATTCGTCAAAGATACCCACACCTCCAGGTTGGTGGCACAGCACGAAGCATCAGAGACTATCCATGTGCAACTAACAGTGGGTAAAACTGCCTTCCAGTTTATAGCCTGCTACAGACCACCTTCCCTAACCCAGGAACCCCACTCGGCCTTCCTGAGAACACTGGAAAATATGAAGGTCTCTCCAAACACCATTATATTGGGCGACTTCAACTACCCAAACATAGACTGGGAGCATTACTCTAGCTCCAACAGCCTAGCCCAAAGGTTCCTAGAATTTATAAACTCAAATGCTATGGAACAACTTGTTACCACTCCCACAAGAGGGGAAAACATACTGGACCTGATCATCACCAACATGGGGACTCTATGCTCCAGACCAGAAGTGTATCCCTCACTGGTAAGATCAGACCATAAACTAATCTCACTGGATATTCATAGGTTCATAGGTTCATAGGTTCATACTAGGCTATCTGCCCGAGGGCATTTACAAGCCTAGCCCATAGTTTTGTGGCTTACGCCACCCCTTTAGTATGGGGAACTATACCCATTATTTTGCTGTGCCTCTGTTGAGCAGTGACACTGAGGTAATCCCTGGGGTATATCTGCGATCTCCCATCCATTGGTCAAGATTTCTCTTGAACAAGGCCAGCGAGGTGCTCTGCCTCACATATACCGGGATTTTATTCCACAGCATAGGGAGTCTTTGGGTGATGAATCTATCCCTCCAGCACGTCCTATTAATAGCCGTGTCGAGGTTTAAGTCTCGCCTTGTGGCTCTGACGGATCTAGATTTTTGAGGTGAAGCATATTCATCAAATCTGGGTTTGACATGGCCTTGTATGTTAGGCAAAGGTCACCTCTGAGCAAGCTGCGACTGAATAGAGCTGGAGTTCTTTCAGTCGGGCAGCATAGGACAGATGTTTGAGACCCTTTATCCTTTTGGTGAGGAACTTTGTGGCCTCTCCAGCTGCTGCAAGTGTCGGGTCAGATACATTCCGAATGGGGCATTGTACTCAATCATTGGTCTGATGAGTGATGAGTATAGGGAGACTATGACCTCCCTTGATCTAGATGAGAATCCCTTCATGATAAGGTGGGCAATGTAGAAGGTCTTCCTAACTACTTTAGCTACATGGGTGTCGAATGACAGACTACTATCAACCTGGGTCCCCAGGTCCCTGATAACTTCTTCTGTACTCAGTGGATTGCCACCTATTTGGTAGCTAGGGGTAACCTTGTTTTTCCCAAGGGTATGACTATGCTTTTTTTGGCATTTAACTTTAGGCCATGGCTCTGGCACCAGTTATTCGTTTCTGTGAGACCCTTCTGAAGGATATCTGTGTCAGATGTGTTTTCTACTATGGCTTCAGTTTGCAGTCATCTGCAAACTTTGTCAGCCATAACCCTCCTGTGTTTGCTTGTACTTGGAAAAGTAGATGCCAAACAAGAGTGGGCCCAGGACTGAGCCCTGTGGTACACCACTTGTGACAGGCTTTGAGTCTGACATGGCGCCAGCAACTCTGACCCTGTGGGTTCTGTCACTCAGCCAGTTTGCAACCCATCTTGTGATGTATGGGTTAACATTTAAGCTGATGAGTTTTTCAATGATACCCGAGTGGGGTATTGTATCAAAGGCCTTCGCCAGATCGAGGTAGGCTGTATGGACTGCCTTTCCTCATCAATGGCTTTGGTGACTGTTTCGGAAAAGTCAACCAAGTTTAGAAGGCATGATCTGCCTTTGACAAAGCCAAACTGGGATGGATCCAAAGTCTGCAAATTCCCTATGTCTTTATTTATGAGGTCCATTATGATCCTCTCCATGGCTTTGCAGATAAGGCTTGTTAAGCTAATGGGCCGGTAATTTCCAGGGTCGGTGGAGGCACCGCCTTTGTGAAGTGGGACCACAGTTGCAGTGCGCCACTCCCTGGGTACATATCCAGAGGTAAGACTATGATTAAACAGCTGTCCTAGCTGTGGGTTTAATTCCTCATTGAGTTCGTGGAGCACACAGCCGGGGACACCATCAGGTCCCATGGATGCTGTGTTTTTTGCTTTGGAGAGAGCAGTTCTCACTTGGGCGTTGGAGATGTTTGGGGGGCTGCAATCGCTTGGTATAGATATCTCTCCTTTTGGGGGGTCACATCCCGACACCACCCCCTGCCCAGAAAACCACAGTGAAAAACTTCTAAAGCAAATTTCACACTCCTCAAAACCGAGGTGGAATCCTTCAAAGCCCCCCGGGCCTGTGGAAAATATGGCCCAGACTGCAGAATCCTTTATAAACGCATTCTATGAACACCTTCAGGAATGCATGGATCATGCGATCCCAAATAAAACCAAGGCCCAATCCTCCAAAGGCAGACGTCCTGTCTGGTGGACCCCAGCCATAAACAAACTATACAATAGAAGGAGGAAGCTACTAAATGATAGAGCAAAATCCCAAAAAGGGAAGGCATCTCTGATCAGTATTAGCAAAAAACTATGGGCACTCATAAAATCGTCTAAGGCCAGCTTCGAGAGAAAAATTGCACAGGACACTAAGGATAATCACAAGGCTTTCTTTAGTTATGTTAGGAACCTGGGTGGTAATTCCCAGATATGCTCAGAATTAGTCCAAAATGACAAAAAATACACCGAACCCACAGACATTGCCAACATCCTAGCTGACAGGTTCAGCGCAAACTTCTCCCCCCCCTCCCCACCAAAAGGGCAGATATCTATCCCAGCAGAGTGCTTGCCCCCCTGACATCTCAGATGCTCAGGTAAGAGCCGCCCTCTCCAAAGCAAAAAACACAGCATCAATGGGACCAGACGGTGTCCCGGGCCCCATCCTACATGAACTCCAAGAAGAGCTAAACCCAAACATAAAACTACTGTTCAATCTCAGCCTTACTACAGGATATGTACCCAAAGAGTGGCGTTCAGCAACTGTGGTCCCTCTCCACAAAGGTGGTGCCTCAACGGATCCTGGAAACTATTGCCCCATAAGCCTGACTAGCTTGGTCTGCAAAGCTATGGAAAGGATCATCATGGACCTCATAAATAAAGATATTGGGGACCTACAGACACTGGATCCTACCCAGTTCGGCTTTGTTAAGGGCAGATCCTGCCTCTTAAACCTGGTTGATTTCTTTGAAACAGTCACCAAGGCCATTGACGAGGGGGAAGGTGGTCCACACAGCCTACCTGGACCTCGCAAAGCCTTCAATACAATACCCCACTCTGGCATTATAGATAAGCTCACCAGCTTAAATATAAACCCCTATGTCACTAGATGGGTTGCAAACTGGCTCAAGGACAGAACCCACATGGTTAGAATTGCTGGAGCCATGTCAGACTCCAAACCAGTTACAAGTGGCATCCCACAAGGCTCAGTCCTGGGACCTCTCTTGTTCGGTATATATTTCTCGGAGGTACAGGCCAACACGAAGGACTGTGGCTGACCAAGTTCGCAGATGACTGCAAACTGGGCGCCATAATCGACTCTCCAGCTGACACAAGCATCCTCCAAAAGGGCCTCATAGAAACAGGCAACTGGTGCCAGAGCCATGGCCTCAAGCTAAACGCCAAAAGTGTATAGTCATCCCTTTGGCAAAAACAAAGTGCCCACAAATTACCACATAGGTGGTAATCCATTAAGTACAGAAGAAGTAATTAGGGACCTGGGGACCCAAGTTGATAGCAATCTCTCATTTGACAATCATGTGGCCAAAGTGGTTAGAAAAACATTTTATATAGCCCACCTAATCATGAAGGGATTCACATCTAGATCAGGGGAGGTTATCGTGCCTCTTTACTCATCCCTCATCAGGCCCATAATTGAGTACAATGCCCCTTTTGGGATGTACCTTACCAGACACCTGCAGCAACTGGAAAGACCCCAAAAGTACCTCACCAAGAGGATCAAAGGGCTCAAACAGATGCCATATGCTGCCTGGTTAAAGAAACTCCAGCTCTACTCAGTAGCATACCGCCTGTTCAGAGGCAATCTGTGCCTGACATATAAAGCCATGTCCAACCCGGAATTAATGGACATGCTGCACCTCAGAAAATCCAAATCCCATCGAGCTACACGCTCAAGAGACTTGAACCTCAGCACTGAAATAAATAGGACATGCTGGAGGGACAGATTCATAACCCAGAGGCTCCCTTCACTCTGGAATAAAATCCCAGTCCAGGTTAGGCAGAGTCCCTCATTGACTCTCTTCAAGAGGAATCTTGATGAGTGGATGGGAGATTGTAGGTTTACCCTGGGTATCACTTCTGTGTCACTGTTAGACAGAGGCACAGTATACTAACCTCAAAAAAGGGCATAGCAAAATTAATTTAAAATGGTTGGCGAAAGCCAAACACATTCTGGCTAGGCTTATAAATGCCCTAGGGCAGATAGCCTAGTATGAACCTATAAGGAGAGGAATTCTAAGATGGCCTGTCTGCTTAGTTTAGCAGAAGCATTGTATTGTCAAGCCAGAATGGAAATCCAAAGTAGACAAAAATCAGACTACAACTGAATATGCAAAAATATAAGGAGATGGAAAGAAATGTGGAAAGCCACAAGTATGATGGCAAGTATAGAGATCTGTAACAAACTCATGTTGATCAGGATTTGATGCAGGATAAAAGGTTTATGATAGCAGCGCAGGATTATGGACTATATACACTTCAGTTTACAGAGTCACTTGAACATGTGGGGAGAAACAGACAAATTAGGTTCTGTAAAAAAAAAAAAAAAAAAAGAACAGTTGTACATCTTTTTGCTGGATTGGTTGTATTCATGCCACTATTAATATAGTATATGAAAAACAAATGGGTCAGATATCGATACAGTTGTGCTGTCCATCTTGTAAGCTTCAAGATTAAATTTTTCAGTTGCTTGTATATACTATAATTTTGGAATTATTAATGCAAATATGAGAGAGCTATACGAGGCATCAGTAGGATGTAACTGCAGAAACACTTGGGGTGTCACTAAGTTGTAATAAATTGGTCATCTTCCTATTAGTTGCCTACATTTCAAGGTTTTTGTGAGCTTGTTTCAAAATTACTTCAGAAAGATCCACAGCTGTCACAGACGGTGCCAACCTAACATAACACTGATTATCTCAGGGGTACCTGAAAGTCAATATGTGGCCCACTCCCTTTGTATACATCTGTAAGCAAGTCAATTACCTTGTGACGCTCCTCCTCTGAGCCACTAATTAAGGAGCCTCAATCCTCACCATGGACATGGTGAGGGATGTTCACTTGGAACAAAAATGGATACACACTGTATTTTCAGATGCAGCTTTCTGCACCAAGCACAATTTCCCTTAAGAGCACACATGGAACACACTCTGTCTGGGGGCTGGGTTCCCCCTTCTTTCTTTCACCAGGCCCCCAATGAGACTCCCCACTGGCACAGCTGTAAAGTTGAGTCCTCAGATGAGTGTCCCAAGCCAAGTCCTCCACCAACCTCTCTGTGAAACCAGTACTCTGTGAACCTGCTCCAAGTAGCTAACACACACACACACACACACACACACACCTGGGAAAGGCTGGCACAGATTTACCAGAAATGCCCCCATCTGCTCAGACTAATGTAGATACTGCCACCAGGGCACTCCAAAGCCAGCAACTCTAAGGCTTGTGCCAGGGTACCCAGTTATACTGAGTGAAATTAATACTAATACAAATGGTAGTGTTTGACCAATGCAGCAAGACTTTCAGGAGTGGCCACAGTGTCACCAAATGAATACAAGTGCTCTCAAAGGTTAAAATATCCTGTAAAAGACCAGCCGCAATGAAAAGTTTAAATGTTTTTAATAATAATAAAAACATAAAAATACGAAATATCTATTTACAATAAACACCAGAGTTTCATCACAAGAAATATTAAAAATAATGCAGATGGATAGTTTCACACAGGTACAGAAAACAGTACTTAACTAATCTTGGTATATTTTCCTGGCTGATCTAAAGAATTACTATTCCCTGGTTGCTTTCTCAATCAAGGCAAGATGATGTGGGTGAGTGATCCTTCTTTGTCAGGTTTCAAAAACAGCCTGCTCTGAGACTTCAGTCTCATCTAGTATTAAAACATCATTTCAGTGCTGGATTACAGAATGACATCACATACACTTGGTCATCTACCTCCTTTACTAGAAAATTAACCAGACTCTAGCACATATGTGTCAATAATACACACACACAGCTTTGCTAATATGTATTCTAGTACCTGAAAGCTATAAAACCATTTCAAAACTTCCACCCTTCCAGGGTAGCAATTGGTTCCCCCCAAGGACAATATAGTGGGATTCTTATTCTTGGTTTTCACAGACATTTTACCTCTGGCTGCAATTAGAACTGTAAGATCTATCCTTGTCCTGCTTAGCTTGTCTGCCACTACATATTGCTCTGACAATATGCATGTTCCTTGGAGGAACAAGAAATTCTGAAGTTCAACTTCAAGCTATCATAGCCAACCAGCACAGAGTGAAGAACCTAGTGTCCATTTGCTAGTTGAAGTGATCCATCATTGTGGTGGTATCTGTAATCATATAGGGTCCCGAGACCCTTGACAAAAACGAGGCATAGCATTGGTCCCAGCTAACATCTCTCTGATGGTTTGGCTCTTTTGACATGTCCCATAGGCTTCACCTTTTTATTGTTATTGAAATTGCTCCCCAAGTAAAATCTGAAACATTGGTACAGATTATGTTGGAATATGAGGAAAAGAGAGACCTGAATTTTAATTTATGTGCAGTTTCCACTTGTATATAGTTCCTTCTAGATAAGGCCCAAAATGTGAGTCTGAAATTTTAGAGGATAATAATGTTGGGTCCTTATAAACCTGAGCTTGTATAACAGAGTCAGAGGGATTTTGAATGTGTGTCTGGACCTCCAGACTAGTGAGGAAAGACTCCTGGTTGCCTGGGAAAATATATTGTATAAAGAAGTATAGGAATGCCTGTAAGTTCACAAAGGGCTATTTCACAGACTAGGCTGTTGTGAATACTCTTATAGCTGTCGTTAACTAAAGAATAGTACATAGAACTGATAGTGTGTCCCAGACACAGAAAATCTGGAAAAAAATCTCCAGGCATGTTCTTTCTTTTGAACGGGAAACCATCTAAACTAAATGCTTTTGCCCCTGTAGCATAAAGGCACTGCATCTATTATTTGTAGTTAGCATGGGATTGCAAAGGGAGAGGTTGATGTTCTGTGTCTGGGACAGAGTTAAAGATATAGTGATTGAGGGGAAAATTCATGTGTAGTCATTCTAAAAGTGTAGCTTGTCCCCTTTTCTTAAAGTTTTGTTCATGTTTATAACTTCCTGCTCTTGTGCTGTGGTTGCCAAAAGTGGGTAGGGGCTGTTTAGATAGTTTTCTGAAGGGAGTAGAGGATGTGTTTGATTTATAGTGGGGAAACTGAAAAAATGTCAACTCCCAGAAGTAATTAAAATCTTGGCTACATAACAATATCATCTTTACGTGCCATAAGTGTACCCTTAGCTGAACAGTGTCTGTTTTCTTTTTTTTTTATGAAAAGTATCCCTGGAGGAAAACTGACTATGAGAATGCTCTTTATGCAAGAGGTATTTTTCTTTGTCTACCCTGAGAAGAATCTCCCAGACCTAAAAAGAGAGTTCTCCCATGCCCATCTCAGACACTGGAAGAGCTGCATAGGATTACTTAGTAGAAAAGCCATAAATATAGTGGCAAGTATAGAGATCTGGAATAGCCTCTTTGTTGATCAGGATTTGACACAGGAATGGTTAATGAGTGGTGAGTTGAAACCAAAGGATGAAAAGTTGATAATAGCAGCCCAGGATAGTGGACTAGATACATAAGTCCATTGAATGATTGAATGTGTGGGAGAAACGGACAAATGTAGGTTCTTGTTTAAAAAAAAAAAAGAAAAAATGGAAACCATTGCACACCTTGCTGTTGAGTGCAGTATACTCATGGTAGTGGGCCTGTACACTGAAAAGTATATTAATGTGATAAGATTGTTGCACTGGGGATTGTGCAAACACCACAGTACAGACGTAGCTGAGAAGCATTGGCAACATGATCCACAATGTATAGAGAATGATGAAGTGTGCATCACATGGGATCACCCATTACTAATGTTAAAACATAGATGTGAAAAAAACAGATATAGTAGTTCAAGAAGAAGCACAAAAGTAGACGTGATCATTGAAATTGCTACAACTAGCAATTAGTGTCTCATGTACAAAGAGACAAAGTCATACAATATCAGGATTTGCCAGTAGAAACAAGAGTAATGTGGAAGAAAAATACCCAGACAGTTCCAATAGTAATAGGAGCCATGGCTCTAATAAAAAAAATAATCTACAGTTGTATTTAGATATGCTACCTGTGCATGTAACTCTGTATGAATTGTAGGAGTCAATTCTGGGCACATTGCGTGTGCTGCAAAGAGTAACAGGACTGAAACAATTACTAATTTCATTAACTTTTAATTATACCTGGACTTAGAAATGGGGTCCATTTACATCATGGTATTAAAAACACAAAAGATTTGGAGAAGTTAAACAGAAAATGGCTCTCCAAAGCCCTTACCAGACACTGAAAAAACTGCAGAGGATGAGTCTGCCCTCCTCCTGAGTTTGTGATGGAAGTAGAAGTAACACCAGGGGAACAATAGGACAAGCTGAGGGACAATGAATGGCTACTGTAGAATTCCTCCACCAGCAACCGTGGCACTGACTAAGCCCTCAGTGACTGCAGGGATTGCATTTAATATATTTTTTTTCTTTTTAGGTGCAGCAGGAGGAGAACCAGCAGGACTGGGCAGTGTGTTAATGCTGTGACCCGGGAAGAAGCCTAATTGCTGGTAAGCAGTGCTGGAAAGAATTGGTCAGAAGTTTATCACAAAATATTCAAAAGCAGCGCACATGCACACACTTTCTCCAACAGGCCCAAAACCATAGTAGATAGAGAAGTACCACGTAGCTTCCGTTATAAATATTTCTAAAAATACTTTAATGCAGCAGAAGATGTGATGCCATCAAAAATTATATAAATCCTGCATTATTACTCTGGTCATTAACAGTTCACAGAGAGTATCATTCACTTTGATCAGCTTGTGCACCTCCCATTTAGAAATTTTCATATATGTCTTCTTATCACTCAGCAGATCCAACATTTCTGTTGATTTAATCAGTCCTGTCTAGAGCAACAGTAGCCCCCCCCCTTATCTGCTGGTTTTATCACAAGGTCATTATGCGATAGTTCCTGTAAAGCATTCTTTTCATGAATATTCATATTATGTTGTTGTGACTCCTACTGTTTTGAAGCTGAGATACTTCCATCTCTCAGACCCTGGTGAACATCTGTACTGTCAGATGGGGCAGGGGGACAAATGTGCTCGGTTTCTTCAGAATGTTAGTCATTGCTCTTAAACATTTTTTAAGTAGTACATTCTGAGTTTTTACAGTTTTTATTGTTTGAGTCTATTAAACTACCTTTTAACTTTCATGATGGTGGCACAGCTTTATTAACATTAAAGGTGATGTCATTATTACTACAGCAGGTGAGTATTTTATAGACCATCTTGGAAAATAGTGGCATCTTTAATTTAAGTAATTATTTTGCTCATATTTGGCCATCCACAGCCCATTTACTACTTTTATATTTGAGATCATCAGAAAATAGTGCTTCCTATAAGAACAATGTGAAGTAACATTAGTAAACAACAAGAAGACAAATATGTAACACCACGTCAGTTTGGTTTATTCTGTCAATTTGAGAGTGTTTCACCCCACTGATCTATGTATTGTCTGAAATGTAGTATATTTAATTTGTTATTCTCTTAAGGGAAGTATTTGACCGTTTCTAGTGTTGTTCCTTTGCGAACAATAGGAAGTTGGGGGCTGTTGTTGGAGCTGTCACCATATTATATTAGCGGATGAGAGCTTTTTAGCCCTGTTTTTGATGGTTGATGATTTTTGGATATCGCTCTTACATGCAATAATGTTAGCTTTGTCCTGAGTTTGGCAGCTAGATTCTCGTTTGAATATCCTCTGGCTGTAATCTCTAAATTATTTGAGAGCAGCCGAGATGTTGCCATTGATTTGTCTCTCTTATATGCCTCTGTAATTCTTAATTGGCTGCTGCTGTTTTACAAGGAGGATGAGAGTTGCTTTTACATTTATGCGTAGACATTCACGAGTTAATTCAACACAATTTCAAGAAAAATAAGATTGAGTTGCTTATACCAGCAATGTCATTACCAATTTATAGTTTGCATGTACTTCAGTTGGATAGGGAGTCTGCGAGCAGCTCCCATTTCCATAGGTAAGGTTTGCCATATTTTGAAAGGTCACTAAATGTGTCCCTACCAATGGGAATGCAGTCGTTGCCATTGGTTATTATTTACACTAGTTGCTGCTTATTGGCCACATAACTTTAGAGATGTCATTCATAGTATGATTTCATACTGTTAAATATACGATTTTTAACACAGTCTTGTGATTGTTAGGCATGTATTGCCAAAATTCTAGGCTTTTTACCATACTTGTATGATGTATTTTTATCAATGTTATTTTTTAATCAGTGTTGTTTGATCATCTAAGCTACTACCAGCTTGGTTGTCAATTAGAACAGAGCTCAAATATTGTTCTGATAGGGAGTTTTATTTTGATATTCATTCTGATTGGTCAAAATGTAGTTTCATTATGATTGGTTAGGGAGGTTAGCCAGGATTATTAGTTATGCAAAGTTAAAGTTTATGATTTAATTGTTTCTTGTTTCTGATTGGATGATTATCCAGTGTTTTCTACTGTATAATTATTGTGCTTGGCTGTATTTTTGAATGGTCTGAAGAAGCAACCCTGTGTTGCAAAAGCACTTACCTTTGTTTTAACGTTTTTGTTTTATTTAAGTTTTTCGTCTCCTCGCAGTGTGGATGTTATTAGTGTTTATTTTTGTTTTACACTACTGGGTTGCTGTTGTAGTGTTAATTTTCGTTTGCATTCACTGGATGTGTGTGTGTGTGTGTGTGTGTGTGTGTGTGTGTGCGTGTGTGTGTAACACCCAATAATATAGTAGGTTGCTTTAGAAACAGTACCACTGACCTTTATAATTGTGAATAAGTTCTAGTCTTCAGTTATGAAAATAACTTATTTTACCAATAATGGAGCACGGTCACCTGTTCAGTCAGATCTGCAGTAATAAAAGGATGCATTCATTAAAATGTGCAATCTGCATTCTGCATTTAATGTTTAAACCACTTTGCAGTCTGCATTCTGCATTTAATGTTTAAACCACTTTGCTGTACCAGTGCAGATACCTACATTCTCCAAACAGAGAAACATGCTTTATTCATTTATTTTATTGTCAAGACTTTTAGCATTTAAGAAAGCCACTGTAGTCTGTTTAGTAAATATTGTATATTTTCAAATATTCATTACATCACAAGATTACCCTGGAAACATTTTAATTATTCATGATCGAGTGAAGGAAAAACTGACACTATATTAACTGGGTCTATATTACCAGATCAAAACTTTAGTTAGTGAAATAACTGAAGATCGATCTGGTAATGCTGAAATCCAAAAACCGTGATTGGCCGATTTCATGCATGGAAAGAATTTCCTTGGCCGTTATGCTGATTATGCCCTTTCCTCCAATGTAGAGTGACCTCGGAGTTGGTATATTTAGTGGGGGGGCACAGTTTTATGCAGCCAAGGGAATTCTTTGCTTGCGTGAAATTGGGCATTCGTGGTTTTTGGATTTCGATATTAACAGATCGATCTTTAGTTATTCCAGTAACTAAAGTTTCAATCTGGTAATATAGACCCTATTAACTGACCTTTTAAGGAATAGGTCTGTCTTATTTGCTTGCCAGGCTCTAAAACTACGGATGTTGCAAGTATGATAAAAATATGTCTGGACAGATTAACAGGTATGATGATGATGCAGCCATTCATATAGAAGTAAGCAGCCTAAGGTCTTCCATCTTTGACAATCAGCAGAATATGATTGAGCTTAGCTTTTTACTGAAATATTACATCTGATGTTGGCAATCTTCATCTATTCTTGACTTCTGGGTTACGGCTCCGATCCTCTGAACCGATCCGCAGTGTTATAGCTCGCGTCAGCCAAAAAATCTCACTGTGGTAACGAAAAGCGCTTTATTTTTATTGCTAGTTTGCAGTTTGTGTGTACTTTTTAGTACCTTGTGAGTGTTTGCTTCTGGATTAAATACCGTTGGTTTGCTTACTACTCTCATTGCCTTCTTCACTAGTTCATTGTCTTTACCACCAGCAGACGTCTCTCTTGTAGCTAAGTAAAAAATGTGTTTTCTTGTAATCTCTCTCATTAGCCCTTCCTACCTTATTAGTTCTATAGTTTTCTTACTTTAGTCTGCCCTTTAGAGAGTGAGTGTGTTTCCCTTCCTTTTACCGTTGGTATTGCTAACTACCATCGTTGGTAGGTTCCATTCAGTGCTTTCTGCCTTAGTTTGTATCACTTGGAGGCCGACCTGTTTATTTGCATCTCTATACATTCCCCTTCATTGCTAATGTATCTCCCTACTCTAATCTGTGCACAAACTGATTACTAATCAGCAAGTCAATGTGAAGACACACTCCCAACCTTAATAAACTTTGCTGTCTCGTCTCTCCTTCACTTTACAGGTAGTTTAAATTATTACTTACCCCCTTCTGAGGCCTTCACTGATTTCCACTGATTGCCTCTCTGGTTTCTTTGCATTCCACCTGGTTTACACCCCTTGTGCTATCTCCTTCCCCAATACAAAGTCTATATTAGAATCCTGCTGAGCATGGAGCCATCTTTAAATTTCTAGTCTCCCACCAGGACACAAGTGCTCTTCAGCAATTACATTCTGCTTGCCGGTAAGCCATTAGACCTCAGTAATTTGTTTTAAGTGTTCAGATTTGTAAAGTAATACTTACTTTTTGCTGTATTTGGATCTATACAACTAGTATTCATTTTTCTGATTCCTGACTACTGATCTGCTTATTTGTTTATTTAACTGGTTGATTCAGTAATTCAGGAATTGTGTTTTTACTGACACTACTACTGCAGCTATGTTGTCTCTATGCTACTAAAACTGCTGTTATAACTGTAATGTAAATCTAATTGACTTAGTGTTGGAGTTAGAAACAGTATTTACTGATTTAGCACTACAGTCGTCTCTGCTACTGATTCAGCTGTGCTGTTAAGTGTTCATTTTCGTTTTTCTTGTATGCACAGGATAATTGGCTGATAAATGTATTGTGCATGATTTATTAACCTGTTTCCAAACTAAGTTATGGCACTGTGATGTGGTTACTGTTGAAGCACTCTCAGACTGTAGCAGTAGCATCTCTTCTCCTGCTTTATCCACACTATCCTCAGATTTGTATCTTTTACACCCTCCTATCTCCTTACTTCCTTTGACCTGTCTTTGTCTCCTTTTACAAGCTTCATCTTCTCTTTTCTCTCTCTCTCTTCAGAGCACACTCAAGCAAATCTGCAGTCTGCGACTACCACTCCACCCATACAGTATAAGAAGGAATCAGTACTGCAAACTAAACAAGGATATACATTTTGAGCCTCAAGAGCAGGGTCAGTCCACCCAGGCATGCTACTTGTATGTTTTGTGAGAATTAAGCTATTACATTAGCAGTATTTCTTAGTAGTTCTCAGCTTGCTAATAAAACTGACTCTTGTAGCCTTGTGTCCTCCCCACCCCCACCGCTAGTATAGTAATCCTAACTGTCCAATAGACAGTATACATTTAATTCACATCCCTGTGACTAAATTAACCATCAAGCAGCCCTCTCGGTGCTTTCTGCCTTAGTTTGTATCACTTGGAGGCCCACCTGTTTATTTGCATCTCTATACATTCCCCTTCATTGCTAATGTATCTCCCTACTCTAATCTGTGCACAAGCTGGTTACAAATCAGCAAGTCAATGTGAATACACACTCCCAACCTTAATAAACCTTGCTGTCTCTTCTCCCCTTCACTTTACAGGTAGTGTGAATTATTACTTACCCCCTCTGAGGCCTTCACTGATTTCTACTGATTGCCTCTCTGGTTTCTTTGCATTCCACCTGGTTTACACCCCTTGTGCTATCTCCCTCCCCAATACAAAGTCTATATTAGAATCCTGCTGAGCATGGAGCCATCTTTAAATTTCTAGTCTCCCACCTGGACACAAGTGTTCTTCAGCAATTACATTATGCTTGCCGGTAAGCCATTAGACCTCAGGAATTTGTTTTAAAAGTGTTCAGATTTGTAAAGTAATACTTCCTTTTTTCTCTTGTCTTGGTTGGCTCTGCCCCTCCTTCCTCGCTAACGCTGGCTCTCTGCTCCTGCCCCTATTCCCTCCCGCCCCCACTACCTCTACATTTATAGTAATCACAGCCACACCCACAGCTCACCCTCACATCACCTCCACCAATCACAGCTCCTCAAGTCATATCATATTATACCACACCAACTTGCTCCACACAAAATACTCCCAATCACTCTCATTCCCACTAGGCATTTTTACATCACCCGCACTACTTCCCCATCCACATATAGTGCAACTCTATAATTCCTATTCAGAACCCCCACCTAGAAACAACTTAAACTTTATAACCATGACTATCACACAACTAAGTCTAGTCTGTCTTCTCATAATTCTTTACAACACCACAAGTTATCACTCTAGCAATATCCCTAAACTTAGTAGCACAACACTGCATTATGCACTCTTGTATGCAGACACCACACATTATAATAATATCTGCCCACAGTTATTCAAGAACTACATAATGGACCAATTCAGAACTAAACACATATGCTCCCATTCCTACTCCAAAAAAAAAAAACAATACTTTCTCACACTCTTCACCAAACTCCAACATCTGTATAACCATTTTAACTCCAGGCTCACCATAAGTGGGGATTTCCACCCCTTCCCAGGCCCTAAATCCATCCTGTCCAACACAAACTGCTCCAACACAAATGTCAGAACATAACACCCCCACTTTCTTCATTCCTGTGCAAATCAACAACAGCAGTAAACCAACCATCTTTTAATGCTAAATATTAATATTAGAAGTATCAAAAATAAAATACCTGAATTCCAGGCCACAATAGCACACTACTCCCCAGACATAGTTGCTTTAACAGAAACCTGGCTAAATAAAAACATAGCTAACTCAGAAGTTCTCCCTACTGGCTACAATATCATTAGACAAGACAGACCACTTTGTAAGGGGGGTGGAACTGCCTTACTGTACAAGTCCAACTTAACGTTCATCAATTACCAAACTCCTACCCCTTCCCCAATAACTTCTCCTTGGCACTGACACAAAAGAAGCATAAGCATCCCTGTGCAAGTTTCTCTTCAGAACTGAAATCTAAGGTTTCAAAGCTTTTGGAATGGAGTGAATCTTCAGCACTGACTCCCCTTACCGGTGCCTTTGACACCGACCCCGACTTCCATACAGGCTACAGCAAAAACTACTACTGCTTTAGCTACATTTCCGACCGCAGCACAGATTCCCACTGCTGCTGTGACGGCACCGATATCTACAATGGCCTCGCAAATGGTGACAAAGATGGATGTTCCCATTCAACCCACTACTACTTATTCTTCATCTACTGACCATTGTTTGGGGCAACTCCCCAGTCCCTTTTTAGAGAGACCGAGTCCCCATCTGGCTTGTCTGTCTGTGCCAACAGGGGTCTTTCAGAAGTTGATACAGTGAGGTTGGTGGATCAGATTTTGACAGCTAGGGGTCTTCCCCCATCTTCTTAGCCCCCCCCCCAGTGGGTTTCTCTTCTATGACCCTTCTTATGCTCCTCCAACCTCCTCACAGGCTTTAGAACAGTCAACTCTAACCACACTGGTTCCAATGACCTCAGCACTGACAACTTTTTGCCTTCAGTACCAGGTACGGCTCTAACTCTGGTGCCTTTGGGACCTGATGGGTCCCCGGGACCAGGTCTTCATCTTCGTGCCCAAGGCATTCGAGTCAGCTGCAGTTTTTTTCTTTGGAGCCAATCTTACCTTTTTGGGCTGCGCAGACAGAGGACCCATCCTTGGTTCTGGCTTGTTATGTGGGTCTCTCAAGATGGAGTGTGACGCCAGTTCTGAGTTTCTCTGTTCTGGGCTCCCATTCCTCCTCAGAGGAGCCTGCCTTTCAGGCTATGGAAAGAGCCACTGTCTTGTCTCAGGTGACTCCTGTGTTACTGGAGTCCACCCCTTGACCCTTGCTTTACTGGAGCTACCACCAACCTCCACCCCCAGATGGTGAACTCCAGGGTTGCAAGAGCTACCTGCCAAAGGTCTGCCATCTTCTGAATCCTCTTCAGATGCTCCCAGTGGAAAGCCTCCTTTGAAGAAATTGTGTAAAAGAGGAAACACCTTGATTTCCTGAAGAATCTGTGACTGAGTACATGGATTTCGATGAGGGGGAGGGTATCCCCGGAAGACATCTCCTTTGGAGACATTCTGGAGATCCAAAAACAGAGGGTTGCCTGGAAGCCCAAAGACCCTTCTGAGGAATCCGTGTACTTCAAGGCCTTTGGAGTTCACCCGTCTACCTCCTGGGTGACCCTGTCCGCTGATCATCTAATTAAATTGATCACTCAGCAGGCCTGGAAAGCTCCTGACTCTGTAGAACCTGTCCCCCAGAGACCTGATAAAATTCCTTCAGCTCCTGAGGATCATCCTCACTGGGCAAAAGGTTTAGTAGTTGATGCCATGGTGGTAGCGGCTGCCACCAAACAAGAACTGGTTGAGGAAAGTTCTACTGTACATCCCTCTACCCAAGAGTCCAGGGCAATGGACAGGTTTGGGAAGCAGGTCTACGCATCATAGACCTTCTTCATCAGGTCTTTGAATTTCTTGGCACACTTCCCTAGGCTTCAGAGGTATCTGGTCCAGGACCCATCCGATACCCTGGCAGGAGCAGTAGCTGAGGGAGTCCAGGAAAAAAGTGGCCTCCCAGTTAGCTACCCTGCAGTGCATCTCGAACTTGTCCATGAGCCTCATTGCTCCTGCAGCCAAAGGGGTGACCAGGTCAGCAGGTTCATGTGTTGCGATTTGACGACATGCTTGGATATGCCTGTGTGAGTTTTCAGAACCATTCAAGTTTTCCTTAGTAAATGCTCCCTTTGACGGATCCTCATTGTTTGGCCCCAAAGTTAAGGAAACTCTCTATCCAGGTGTGAGAAAGATTGAAAAACTAACTGTTGTGGGCATACCTTTTTCCCACTCCTTATTGATCCTCCTTCAGAAAATGTGGTTCAAGAAGTCCTATAAGCCTTTCCAGGGCACATGTGGTACAGATTCCCCTTGGAGTGGGGGGCGGGTTTACAATGGAAGATGCTGTCCCAGAGTCAGGGGTGGTCTGCAGAACCGGGTTCGGGGAGTCTTTCTCTGGCCAGTCCTACCAGTGCTTCTGAAAGGAGACCTGATTGCTTGCCTGTGGAGACAGTCTGGGGAAGAGTCTCCTTGCACCCAACAGGCTGGCGATGTATAACTCCCGATGCCTGGGTGCTAAGGATTATTATCAGAGGTTATTTAATCCCCTTCACCCAGCAGCATTAGAAGTACAAAAGCTGCTAGAAAAAAGTCATCTAAGAAGTCCCACCACACCAGTTAGGATCCAGATTTTTACTCAAGGTTCTTTTTAGTGCCAAAGAAGACAGAGGACTGCAGACCAATTTTGGATCTCAGTATTCTAAACAAATTTATCCAACAGTCAAAATTCAGGATGGTCACGGTTCAATCAATACTTCCTTTCTAGAGAAAAACAATTAGGTGTGCTCTTATCGACTTTTCCGTTGGCATCACAGTCAAACTTGCGAAGTCTGAACTGATCCCTCCTCAGAGTGTAGAGTTTATCAGAGCTCGTCTCAACACTAGGTCCTGTGTGGCCTCTCTACCCCACCACAGGTTGCAGAAAATACAATCTCAGGTTCAGCCTTTTCTTTGCTCAAGCAAGATACCAGCACAACTAGTACTTTATGCAGTGGGCTCCATGGCAGCAGTGATGACTCTAGTCAAACTAGCAAGATTTTACATGAGACTCCTTCAATGGCTTCTTGCGAACCAATGGTAAATTCTAACCCATCCTATGAATCACCCAGTTTTTATAACCAGGCAGTGCAAAGATGACCTGTCATGGTGGGATCCAGTCCAGAGAGATTCTTCTGGGCTCTCCTTTTGTCCCTCCTCAACCCAAGGCCATAGTGACCATAGATACTTCCCAGATGGGGGGGGTGGGGTTTATCTGGGGAAGACAGTCTAGGTTACTTGGTCCCCTTTAGAGGCCAGTCTGCATATCGGTGTTCTGGAGTTGAGTGTGGTTCTTCTAGCATTGCAAGCATTCTGCCTTACCTCAAGGTGCGATAGTTATTCAGTCAGACAATATGTCCGTAGTCTGGTACATCAACAAACAAGGAGAAGAAATGTCCTACCTGCTGTGTCTAGAAGCCCTTTGAGTGTGGCAGTGGGCCATAACTTCCTGATAACACAGATTTCGGGGAGTTCAAATGTGATCGCATCTGCTCAGTTTGTCTGCTTTCTTATGCCTCATGAGTGGTCTCTCCCAGAGTGGTGAAGATCTTTCATCGCTGGGGCTAGCCTTGCTGTGACCTGTTTGCTTTACCCCTGAACAACACATGCTGAAGCTGTTTTGCCCTAATCCCCCCTCAGGGGAAGTCCACGAGAGATGCTGTTCTCCTTGATTGGCCCCTGGGTCTCCTTTATGCCTTTCATCCTCTTCCTCTGATTCCCCTTTTCCTCAAGAAAGCAGCTCTGTTGAGAAACAGAGTAATCCTCATTGCACCACTTACTGGCCTTGACAAATTTGGTTTTCCTTCCTATGGCATTATCTACTTCGCCCATGGATTCTGGACCCAGTTCCAGACCTTCTATATCATCTACTTCACCCATGGATTCTGGACCCAGTTCCAGACCTTCTGTCTCATTTCCGTAGGCTGGTGCATCCCACTCTACAAAAAGTCTCAAGCTGAATGCTTGGTTTCTCCAGTTCTGTTAGTTGCCAGGCATAATGAAACTCCATCGCCTGTGCGACACATTTTGTTGGCATCTCATAAACCATCCACCAGCAATCATACCTCTCAACTGTACAGATTTTCACAGAATGTCCAGAGTTTTGCCTCCTATTTTTGATCTCTTCCTCATAAATTTTTTTTTTTTTTTTAATACAAATTACTGGGATGATGTAAAGATTAAAGCCATTAAATAATGGCATGCATTTGAGTTTGACTTCATATACTTCAGAAAGTACATGCTAACACAAATCCTGTTATTCTAACAACTTTCTAGGTTTATAAGAGCAATATTTAAAATGTGTCCCTATTTTTGGGCCATTTTCCCCCATTGTATCAGGCTTCATCCAGATTTCTTTCGCTAAGAGGTTGAGAAGTATGCCAGCAATCTCTACCTTAATAAATAGAAGAGATTTTCTATCTGGGCTTATACTAATGGTCTTGATCCCTTTTCTGTTCCAGTGAAAAAAGTTCTAGAGTTTTTGGTAAAGGGGCTTCTGCTTCTACTATTAAGGTTATCCTAGCAGCCATTTCAAATTTTCGTAACACTTTCGGTGACCAGCCCTTAATTTCTCAGATTGTAAGATTTTTCTTAAGGGTACAATTCATTTAAAGCCCCCATTCAAAGATCCTCTACTGCCATGGGACTTGATGATTGTCTTGCAGTCCCTTACATTATCTCCCTTTGAACCTGCAGCTACCAGTGACTTAAAGTTCCTCTCTTGGAAAATGCTTTTACCCATAGCTGTCACCTCTACGAGACGAGTTTTCAAATTACACGCTTTATGTTCAAAACCCCTTCTCTAGTTTTTCCATAAAGACAAAGTTTCACTAAGAGCAAACCCGTCCTTTCTTCCCAAAGTGGTTTCAGAGGCCAACATCAATCAGTTTATAGATTTGCCTGTATTTTCCCAAATTTTTCTAAGGGTGAGTATTGCTCACACCTTTTGGATGTGCACAGGCAGTTATGTTTTTACCTGGACAGAACTAAGCAATTCAGTCAGAACAGTTATTTGTTTCATTTGTGGGGGCAGCCTTGGGCAAACCTGTTTCAATGGTTACTCTGTCAAGATGGTTAAGAGATTAGATTCTTTTTAGTGTAAATAAAGGAAATGCAAAGATGTTCATCGTGTTTCACTGTTGCAGTCATGACTGTAGGGTTCTCCCTTGCCGGCAGGCAGTCCTCGGTCGGCCAGAATCCCAAAGTTTGGGTCCGGCGTCGGCTGCTCAGCCATGCTCCCTGATGTCAGAGCGCCAGGAGTACAAAGCTGACAGCCGACGCCATGTTCTCCAGTCTTTCTTGCCGTGCGGTGATAGCAGTTCGCATTTGCCGGTCAGCTGACTCCTGACAATTTTTTCTAAACGTACTTCAGTCCGAAGACTTTCTTCTCCTACTCAAAGCTAAGTACCCTGTTGGGGAAACTTTTTTCTTGCTCCAGTCCGATGTCAGAAAAAGTTAATAATTGTATTTCTTGTGGGAAGCAAATACCTCATAAGGATTTTCATTCTTACTGTATTCCTTGCTTAGGCCCTGACCACGACGTAGCTAGTTGTCGGTTTTGTGCTAGATTCAATCAACGTACGATTAAACGAAGGTACGATTTTGCATTTCATTACTTCGGTAGGCGTTTTAATTACAAAATGTCATCAGATTCGGTTCCGGCTACCGGAGTTCACAAACGACGTAAGGATAAAGACAGGCCTCCGAGGTCCAAATCGGACGATATTGTACAAGCAGAGCCAGCTTCAGTTTCGGCCGTCATCAGTGAGGCGCTTTTGCAGCCCCTGTCGTCGGCCATTTCGGAACCGATGGCCGAAACGGACTCCCACGAGGAGCCAACTAGGCCTTTGAATACTTCTGTTGCAGGACCTTCGGACAACGCTCCTTCGGATGGGTCCAGAGCCGCTGTGCAGGTACCGGCTTCAGAAGGGGTTTTCAGGCCTACTCATCTTCTGATAAAGACAAAGGCAAAGACTCCTTCCAAATCAAAGACTACAGCCCAGGCCTCTTCTGATCTGACACCGAAGTCTCAGAAACAATTACTTAAGATGGCGGAGGACTGACTTACTATGATTAGGGGTTCACATCCCCCTCCAGATAAAAGGCCAAGGCAGGAAGTGTATTATGACTCCTCTGATCAGGCTTCTGTTCCTTCTTCTGACCAGGAATATTCTTTCCCTCCTTATGAGGATTCTGATGCTGAGGAATCCTTTCCTTCAGCTTCTCCCCCTGAGGATTTCTCTTTTTGGGAAACTTTACATGAAATGAGGGAACATTTTCACTGGGAAGGACAGGAGTACTCGGAATCTAAGAAAAGACTTAGGGATTTTCTTCTTCTCCCCAAACATAGACCCCTGGCTATCCCCCCTATTTTGGATATTGTGGACGATGCTTTTTCGGAGGCTAACTTAACTCCTGACTCTTTTCCTCCTGCTCCTGTTAAGCCAGACAGATATTATAGAGTTCCTGATTCCCACCAGTTTTTATACAAGAATCCTACTGCTGATCCTGAAACCATTTCTCAGGGCCCTAAGGGGGTTAAGGCTGCTACTGATAAAAACCCCATTCCCACTGAGAAGGATTCCAGATCTTTAGAAAGATGGGGCAAAAAAGTGTACACTTCTGCTACTTTATCTATTAGGGCTTTAAATTGTCAATTTCTTATGCTGAAATACCAGCAATTTCTTCTGTCTGTTTTGAAACAAAAGCTAACTTCCATTTCCGCCTGTGCAGATGATGAGGAATTATATGATTTAATGCATGCCACTGAACAAGTTGGGAAGCATGGTTTACACTGTGGATTTGATGCCTTGGAGGCTTCTTGTAGGGCTGCTGCCTCTGGTACAGTCATTAGAAGGCATGCTTGGTTAAAGGAACAAAACTTGCCAGATCAAGTAAAAGCTAAGTTATTGGATGCTCCTGTTGAGCATAATGTTTTGTTTGGACCTAAGGCTGAAGAGGTGATTAAGAAGATGGAGGACAAGGCAAAATTCATGCAAACGGTTAAAGATTTCTTGCAAGTACAGCCACCCAGATTTAGTAGGAATTGGCCTACTAAAAATTGGTCCTTTCCCAATTCAGACAGGCCTCAGAGGGGTAGATACAGACGCTCCCGAGGAAGGCCTCAAACGCAAGCCTCTTATAGACCAAGACAGTGGGCTGCTTCCACCCCTAGGGGATGAGAGGACAAGTCGCAAGCTCATAGAAAACAGGCTCAATGACTCCCTTGGTTGAGCTGCAGGAACTTCTTGCCTGGAAGCCCCTCTCGGAGGAAAACTTTCTCTTTTTCACCGAAATTGGACTCGTATAACCCAAGACAAGTGGGTTCTGGATGTGGTTTCAAGAGGTTACAAATTCCATTTTCATACCCTACCAAGGCCAAGCGGATGGCCAGATCTTCCAAAACATCAATGGTTAGAGGCCTTAAACCAGGTGGAAACTCTCTTGGCTATGAAAGCCATAGAACTGGTTCCACTTTCAGAGATGGGACGAGGTTTTTACTCAAGGCTCTTTCTAGTCCCCAGAAAGCAAAATTCATGGAGACCCATTCTGGATCTCAGTCTTGAACACTTTTCTCGAAATACCAAAATTCAAGATGCTTACTCTGCAGCAGCTACTCCCAATGCTGACCAAAAATGCATGGATGGTAACTCTGGATTTAAAGGAGGCATATTTACACATTCCCATCAGGCAGGAATGCAGAAAATACCTCCGGTTCAAGGCTGTATCGAGGCACTATCAATTCTCTGCACTGCCCTTTGGATTGTCTACTGCACCCAGGGTCTTCACCAAATGCCTGGCTCCAGTAGTAGCTTATTGCAGACTCAAGGGAATTCAAATTTACCCTTATCTGGACAACTGTCTTATTCAGGCAGACAGCAAGGATGTCTTACTCCAGCATCTAGAATTTGTTCAAAATCTTCTCAAGTTCCTGGGATTCACTGTAAACATAAAAAAGTCAAATTTGATACCCTCACAACAGATAACCTTTCTGGGTGCTCTTCTAAACACAACAACCCAGATGGCATTTCTGACATCCGAAAAACAATTACAGCTGGCTTCAACTTTCAAAACCTTGGCAACTTTAACTCAGCTATCTGCAAGGAAATTCCTGCAGGCTTTGGGTTACATGGCCTCCTGCATCCTTCTCGTACCATATGCAAGACTACATATGAGGAAAATACAGTGGTACCTAAAAAGTGTATGGTCTCTGCATTGCCACAGTTTAGACATACAGATCACCGTCCTGCCTTGTCTTCAAAAGGAATTCCTTTGGTGGTCCAAGGCATGTACTCTAAACATAGGAAAACCTTTCAGTCTGCCTCTAGCCACTCAGATACTAACCACGGACGCTTCAGATTATGCATGGGAGCCCATTTTCAGGGCAACTGTCTGCAGGGCCTTTGGACAAAGGATCAGAAGCACCTGCATATCAATTTAAAGGAAATGTTAGCCATTCAGAATGCTCTATGGGCTTTCAGGAATCTTCTACTACCAGGACAGCTACTGATACGGACAGACAACACCACAGTTATGTGGTACATAAAGAAGCAAGGGGGATCTCATTCTTATCCCCTTTGCAGACTAGCCATGAATCTATGGAACACAGCTCTAGCTTGCAAACTGGACCTTCAAGCTCAGTTTCTACCAGGAAAGCAAAACTTCCTGTCAGACAGTCTGAGCAGAAACCTGTCGGACCCACACGAATGGATGCTGGATACCGAAATATTCAGGATGATTACACCAGTCTGGAGATGCCCTCACATAGACCTCTTTGCATCCCACCTCAATCATCAACTACAGATTTTTTGCACCAGGACATTCCACGAACTTGCTTGGAAAGTGGATGCACTATCTTTCAGTTGGAGAAACCTCTCTGGGTATGCCTTCCCGCCTCTACCTCTTCTTCCATGGGTGTTATTAAAGATCAAACAGGACAAGCCCAAGATGATAATTTTGCTGGCCCCAAATTGGCCTCAAACAGTTTTGGTACCCAACACTGAAAAACCTTTGTCTGGAGCCCCCTTTGGTATTACCACAGATTCCGAACCTTCTGTCCCAACACCAGGGTCTGGTTCTGCACTCCCATGTCCAAACTCTCTGCCTGGCGGCCTGGTTAATCCAGGGTCTTTGATTCATCCTCTTCTACCCAAGCAGGTTATGGATGTCATTTTAGAAGCCAGACGTCCTAGCACTAGAAAATCTTATGCAGGAAAATGGAAAAGATTTTGCTCCTGGATGCAGGCTCAGGATTCAGATCCTCTTATTCCTAACATTCCTCTGATTTTACGTTACCTGACGGACCTCTTACATAAGGGTCTCTCTTTCTCTTCCATAAAGATCCATGCCTCTGCTATTTCTGCTCATTATAATACAGACCCTCCAATCTTTTCCCATCAGCTCATGAGACAGTTTCTCAGAGGAGCTAAGAACTTAAGCCCCCTAGATCTCCTCCCATTCCTGCTTGGGATCTCAACTATGTTTTGGAAAAACTCACCTTACCTCCTTTTGAGCCTGCTGCCACATCTGACATCAAGTTTTTATCTTGGAAGACAGCCATCCTGTTAGCTCTTACCTCTGCCAGGAGAGTTTCGAGTTGCAAGCTCTCATGGCTGTGGAACCTTATATTATTTTTCATCAAGACAGGGTGTCTTTGAGGACTAATCCTACTTTCATGCCTAAGGTGGTTTCCAAAGTGGCTTTAAATCAAACTATTCACTTGCCAACTTTTTTCCCCAGTCCTCAAAATAAAGGGGAAAGGATCTTGCATTCCTTGGATGTACACAGACAACTACATTTTTACCTGGACAGAACCAAGGACATTAGGAAATCAGAGCAATTGTTTGTTTCTTATGCTTCAAGTTCCCAAGGTAAAGCCATTTCAAAACAGACCACTTCTAAATGGATTGCTCATGGAATCAGATTTTGCTATTCACACCATGGAAAGCAAATCCCAGGGAGTATAAGGACTCACTCTACCAGAGCTGCTGCCACTTCAGCTGCCTTCCTCAGGGGAGTTCCTACCAAAGACATTTTGGAAGCTGCTACTTGAAGTTCAGTGCATACTTTTTCCAAGCACTACAATCTCCCTCTCTACTCTAAGTCTAGGGCAGGCTTTGCTTCTGCTGTCTTGCAGGGCCTTTTAGCCACCCCCTCTACTTTATGACCACCTCCCTTTTATTCTGCTTTGGGATTCAACCCTGCAGTCATGACTGCAACAGTGAAACACGATGAACATAGTACAGTTGTGTACACTTACCATAAATGTAGATGTTCGAGTGTCTTCACTGTTGCAGTCTGGGCTCCCTCCCTCCTGTCCCCCTTATTTTTTCTTTTGTGTGGCTCCCTTCTTCACCCTTCTTTTGAGGTGTATTTGCAAAGGGTATGGGATCTTACTCATTTTGGAACACCTGACATCTGGGGCAAGAAAAACTGGAGAACAGGGCGTCGGCTGTCAGCTTTGTACTCCTGGCGCTCTGACATCAGGGAGCATGGCTGAGCAGCTGACGCCGGACCCAGACTTTGGGATTCTGGCCGACCGAGGACTGCCTGCATGCAAGGGAGAACCCTACAGTCATGACTGCAACAGTGAAGACACTCGAACATCTACATTTATGGTAAGTGTACACAACTGTACTTTTCCTATGCCAGTGAAGGCACATTCTACTAGATCTATGATGACATCAGCTGCTTTTCATTCTAAAGCTTCCATGTCCGAAATTTGCACAGCTGCAACATGGGTTACCCCACATGCCTTTATTACGCATTACAAATTGGATATGGTCTCCAGGGGGAGAGCCCCCTTTGGTTCTATGGTTCTCAGAAATGTACTTCCGTAGGGCCACCCAGGATCTAAAGTCCAGAATAGATGAAGACTGACATCAGGTAAAGAAGTTATAATGTTCCATCTGTTTTTTTGATCTTCATCTATTTTTGTGTCCCACCTCACCTGCCCCCTCCTTATAGAGTCCTGGTGGAGTGACTTGCTGTCCTGGGATTCCCTATAAGGATACACTCTGGACATGGCTTCTGACTTGAGTTAGGCCTCACTATATTGTTTCTGTAAGTGTGCAAACTCGATCTGAGGTATAGTACACAGGGGCATTCTGGATAGACTATTAGTTTGAGAGATATTTGGCTGACGCAAGTTATATAACAGCTGGATTGGTTCCGAGGATCAGAACTGTAACTCAGATGTCAAGAACAAATGATCAACACAGATGGAATGTTATGGTAAGGTATATGATTCCCAAACAGAACAAACTGATGTCATGGACAGTCTATTCAGAACCAGATGATGTGGTATGAGATGCTCTGCGTGACAAGCTGCTTTGCTTTGATGGAATATTTTGATCACGTCAGAAAGTGCAGACATTGAAAGAGGTATTGACGTCATAGTATCTTGTATAGATTCCAAATTTCACTTGGAAAAAAATTGGTAAATTAATAAATTTACTTACAAGCCTGCATTAATGAATGCTTGGAACTTTGATAACAAAGTTGCTAATGTTGATGTTTTCATGTATTTGGGAAAAACAGAAATCTGCATGGTTATAGAAACCTGTTTTAAGGATCTTACAAGGAAAAAGAAGCTTTCCATATTTCATTTTTGCAGAACCCGTCAGTCTGGTTATAATTTTTTCATGTATGTTAGATAACCTAAAGGTTAGGCTAGAGGAGAAGCAATAGAAAACAAATATTAAACCAAATGAGTGTAATGACAAAGTAACATTGTGGCTGGCATTGCTGCCTCTCAGCACTTGGTCCTCCAGTTTAGGTCTTGGTTAGGGTGCCTTTTTTGTAGAGTCTGTGCATCTTACCAGTGTCCATGTTTTCTGAGTACTGTGATTTTTTTCCCCATATCCCAAAGACATGCCATAAGTGAATTTGTGATCCTTCTAATTCAGTTTTTGCTCATAGGATTGTATACCTGATACAGTTCTATGCATGTGCATTCTGGGATGGACTGGCACCCCATCAGAAAGGTTTTTTTTTTTTTTGCCTTGCACCTATAACTTTGAATTGGATTAACTGTAGTACAGTTATGTGACATATTCTGTGTAACAGAGCTCTATTTCTATTCGTGTTTCTCCAAGGGCATTTCCTGTTTCTCTCTAGTCACATACAATGTATGTGAGTTAGTATATCTTTAATAGATTCAGTATGCTGGGATGTGAGTTATGTGACCTGGTCTGGGTCTTCAGTTTATAGTAAATAGTTCAACTGAATGAGTACCATTTGTGTTACTGTCAGCTATGCATAACTGTAATCTCCTGTAATGTTAGCTGAGTCTTCATAGAACTGACATGGTCTTAGACAAATAAAACTTATTTCAGATGCTGTATATACAATGGTACATTTCTGACATTGTGGACTTTCTGAATGTGCCACAAGACTAGTCACCAGTGTACCCATGAAAGACTTCAACAAGCAAGCCATCCATTGTGCTTACTCCACAGTTTGTTGTATTTTTCATATTTATAAAGCATCTACAGAAAAAAATAGTTCAGGTTATGGCACAGTCATTTCAAATCGTACACTCCCAAAAATCACCATGGCTCTGAACATCCATTTTTTCTTTACCTTTGGGTGGAAAATGACCTCTTTCTAACCAACAATGACTCTGAAGTTGCAAGTAGATCTATCCAAAACCCAAAGTGCTGGATTCACTGTTTTGAGTTATATCACACTTCAAGGAGTGTTGTGGACAGTCCAGTAAGAAACTGTGTGATGTGTTTCTTCATGATGAAGGTTGGAATCTGTGAAGGTATTTAACAATTCGGTAAGAGGAGAAAAACAAACATGCAGCATTGAAAAGGAAATTCCCAGACATGACAGCCAAATAAGATGAAAGTTCCATACGTGTTGTAGATTCTTATTTGGTGATCAGTATGTGAATTTTTTTTACCAGAAGTCAAGATCTTCAGTAGATTATGGATGCTCAAGTCCCAAGCAAAGAACACTAGAGTGAGAGAGTTGTAACTTGGCTTAAATATAATAGATGAATTCTGCCATGGGAACAGACCTGATCAGAAAATGAGCAGACTATTGAGAAATGATTTAATATTGCGAAAAAAAGCTATAGATATATGCCATAAGTAAACTGTTTGTGTACACAACTTAAAAGTAGTTTTAAGCAGAGGAGACTGACCTGTAACACTGAGACTTTACATGAATATAATGTGAAGTGTAGAAATGCAGAATTTGAAATAAAACTATAGGTGAATGCATGGTAGTTAGGCTAGCATATAAAGATATGGCTACAAACAATCAGACAAACTGACTGCACCCTGTGTAAATGCAGTGGCTTTAGACTTGTAAAGCTACAAGGCAAGTCTGCAGACTGAAAGTAACAGCTATTTTGTCAGATTATGCGTGAAATGAAAAAAAGAATACCAGAAAAAAACAAAAGCTGCAATGTTTCTGGGCTCTGAATTTAATTAGTTCATTGAATATAGTGATAATGTGTGCACTGGTTGTCTGCATATATGCACACTGCTCAAGCTATGGGTGAGGAAGACAGCAAAATTCAGTCTGAAAACTTGTGGATCATAGGCAAAGCAGTTAGATTTAAACTGGATACTTGAACAGAATGTAATATAATGATTAATATTTCTTAAAATTGTTTTAATAAGTACAGGTCTGCAGGCATACGACTGCCTTATTCTTAACACAAGCTGAAGCCATTGCAACAGATGTGGTTGAGCTATACTTAATAGATAGTACAAGCAATATTTATTATTTATTTATTTGCATTTGTTTACCGGGATGGTCCACTTGGCCAAAAAGTACCCATTTTCAGTGGAGGCCCAGGGAAAAAAGCTCCACATACAAAAGAAATTTAAATACAATCACATTTTCTACATACATAGAGAGAGAACTTAAAATAAACATACAATAGTATCATAAATTTCTAGCTAGAATAACAAAGGCTGTATACATTATATACAAAATATACAAAGTACGATATATCATCTGCTTTGGATGCTGTAGAGTGAAGACATAGGTAGGTACTAGGCTATTGCCTCTAGGGCCTATATAAGGTTAGCCAAAAAGGTACCCTGGCTTTCGCCACCCAAGAAAATTTATTTTCCTGTGCCCCTGTCAAGCAGAGCCACAGAAGTGATCCCCTGGGTGAATTTCCTATTTCCCATCCAATCATCAATTTTTCTTGGAGTGCTAATGAGGAGCTCTGTTTGACATAGATAGGTAGTCTGTTCCAGAGTATGAGAAGTCTCTAGGACAGGAATCTATCCCTCCAGCATGTTCTGTTTATTGTGGTGACAAGGTTTAGGTCCCTAGACCGTGTAGCTCGGAGGGATTGGGATTTCTTTAAGTGGAGCATGTCCAACAGCTCTGGGTTTGACATAGCTTTGTATGTTAGGCAGAGATCACCTCTGAGTAGACTATATGCGATGGAGTAAAGCTGGAGTTGTTTGAGACAGTCTGCGTAGGGCATCTGTTTGAGGCCAGTAATCCTCTTTGTGAGGTATTTCTGCGGCCTTTCCAGTTGTTGTAGATGTCTTGTGAGGTACATACCAAAAGGGGCATTGTACTCTATAATGGGTCTAATGAGTGATGAGTAGAAGGGAACAATGACCTCTTTTTTTTCTGGATGAGAAACCTTTTGTGATGACGTGTCATGTAGAAGGATTTCCTGACCACTGTGGTGATGTGATTATCAAAGGAGAGACTACTGTCCACCTTTGTTGTCCCAAGGTCTCTTATCACACTTTCAGTGTTAAGTAGACTACTGCCTATGTGGTAGTTCATGGGTACAGAGTTTTTTTTACCAAAGGGGATGACAATGCACCTTTTGGCATTGAGCTTGAGGCCATGGCAAGAAAACAGTGAGATCAGGTGGGGGAAGATGCTCTGTAGTCGTAGCCACATGTACATTGCCATAGGGCTAAGAGATGCTGTTATAGAGACTTTTTGAAGGCAATGGACCCTCATCGCTAGCAATATCTCTGAACTCCATACTCAAACACAAGATGCCTTTCTATCTATTGAAAAGTGGTCGTCTGATAATCTTCTCATTCTAAACCCAAAGAAAACCAAACTCCTGCTCTCTCTTCTACATTCACTCTCCTATCATAAGTCCACATTTGTTATCACTTCCTCAAATGATACCATCATACAACCAGAGCCTCACACCAAGCTTTTAGGTGCCATCATTGACAAGGAACTCGCATTTAATCTACATATACTCCATTGTATAAATAAAAAAAAAAAATCACACCAGAAACTTGGCCTGCTTTATCATAAGAGAATTTCTAGCTACCACTGCTAGGCTCTCTCTGGCACAGGCACTTCTCCCCTCCCTTCTTTATGCTGACCCTGTCCTAACTAACATTCAGTCCACAACCCTGTCCAAACTACAACAAAAGTACCATAAAATAGGAAGGTTAGTCACCAACTCCACTAATAACTCACACCATTGCCTGGCACTCATCTCCCTCCAGTGGTTTGAACTCCCCCAACTACTCCTGTCACAATTTCAAATCATACACTCTGTTCTATACAAACCATCCTCCTGCCCAGGCCTCTACCTACACCCCCTCTAGGACCCTCTGCACCTCTAACCAGCAGCTCCTGGACATTTATAAACCAAAGAAAACTTTGGGCAAATTACTCTACAAATGTTCTGTAGCCCAAGCTTGGAATAAACTTCCTTTAAGCATCTGCTCCATTACCCTCCCATCACACTTATAAAAAGAGCTCAAACTCTATCTGCTTAACAACAAAACTTGCCCCTGTCTGGTCCCTACCTAATGCCAACTTTTTTCTTTATATCTCATTCCCATTACAATCCACTTATATTAGTCCCAACCTTTTTTTTCTGTGTGACCTATGGGTACTATCCAGAAATTATAATCTCTTAAAAATGAATGATAACCCATTTATAGCTACTGACTTTACTATTTTTTGTAAATTGCTACTTGTCTATTTTTTGTTTGCATTTTTTCTCTCCACTTGTTTTTCTTTTTTACTTGTACTTAAATAGTATTATTCTTGTATTGTTAAATCTCCACATACTGTAAATTGTTTTTAACTGGAGCTTTTCTCTTCAGGTCTTCACTGAAAATGGAGTACTAAACCAGCTGGACTAACCCAGATTACAAATGTCAATAAATGAATAAAATAAATAAATATGTGACTGGAAATAGTTCTGATAGAGCTGGGTATGGAATTCCAAGTTTTATCAACGGTACATGAGTAGAGAGATTGATCAACTAACTGCTAGAGTGGGTATTTGCACTTTTAGAAGGAATTGATTTTCAGATCTGAGTTGTCGGGAGGTCTAATAGAGAGTAAACAGGGAGGTGAGGGATGGGCATTTGGAAGGTTTGGTAATGATATTGTGAGCTGTGGTTAACTGCAAGTAGGTTAGGTGGAAAAGTTTGAGCCATTTTAGTTTATGTAGGGAGATGCAGAGATAGGTGATAGTTGGCCATTTGTAAACAACTAAAACAACCAAATATTATGGGCCGATATGTTTGTGTGACTTTGGGCATGATACAATTCATGCTACTTATGAAAGTTTTTTTTTTTCTCTCTAGACTGTGGTGAAAGTATAGTGCAGTTTGATGTTAGTAAAGACATGTAGAAGCAAGTAGTTGTGACACAGAACTTTGTATAGAGGGACTTCAGAACACTGAAGTACGATTTCAGCCCAAATGTTTAAACAGTTCTGAATCTGATACAGTGTAAATGCAGTTAAATGATCCCCGAAAAAAACAACAAATAAAGCACTAATAAAATAAATAACAAAGGGCCACAGCTCCAAAGGCAAACAAAAACTATGTGAGCGCTTCCATACACTCAAATCAAGTGAACTTCTTCAGACAAATTCAAACCGTAAAACCCCTCCTTATATAACATAAAATGACATGATCAATAAAATGCATTGCATCACAAGTTTAAAACTGGTTGTTAAAAGGCATATACGTATTTATAAAGATATTCACGTATACTTTAAAGGAATTTTTAAGCACAAAGTGGAGCATTATTGATACATAAAAACAATCAAAAAGGTGCATCATTACAAACCTGTAAGTACATAAAATATTGTCTTATAAAAACATTCTATACTGAATTTCATAAATTCATTCAGTGCAATAAACTTAGGGCAACATGGATGATCACTCTGAATAGAGAATTCATGCAGGAATTAAATAACTTTAAACAAATGTTTGAAAGAAGGGGCTATCCAGAAGTGTTACTGCAGGGACTCATAAAAGAAGTCCAAATAAAAAGAAGGAAGGGGCACTTTTTACCCATTTTGGGACCTTCAGCCTTTATTAGCTCATACACTTAGCCCTGAGACTCCTGAGGGTAATAGTGCTGACAAAAATATGCCAGTGCACAGTAATAACAACAGTGATGAGAACAGATATATTGTCAGCTTAATTACTATATGTACACCTTATGGTGAGTCCATAAGGGGCACCCTTTTAAAAAAAACTGGCGTATCCTTATGGAAGACACAGATCTTATATCTAAATTGGGCGCTGTACCAAGAGTTGTGTATAGAAAACAAGCTAACTTAAAAAATATATTGGAGAAAAAGCATAAATTGTACAACAGGAACCCAGGAATGGTTAAATGTGAAGTGTGTGCCTATTGCCAGTACATAGATGTAGGTAGGGACTATACAATTGATAATAGGCATTTTTTGCTCACTGCTAGATATGACTGTAACTCTATATTTGGCAAGATGTCAACTCTGTCTGGCATTTTATATTGGCAAAACTGATAGTAGGTTCGAAGAAAGGATCTATGAACTCATTTGTAGTATAAATAGAAACAGAGAAAATAATGCTTTGGCCAACCACATTAGGGACAACCCTGGACACCACTTTAAATTTAAGGTAATCGACCAGGTGATGGAGAGCCCTAGAGGTGGGCATACATCCCTTTTACTCAAAAGACAAGAGCTATGGGGGCAACTTACTTTGAATGCACGTCATTATCCAGGCCTTAATGAGCAGTGTTCTGTTATGTGTTTACTCAAACTTAAAAGTTTATTACGCTGAATGAATTTATAAAATTCAGTATAGAATGATTTTATAAGGCAATATTTTATGTACTTATAGGTTTGTATGGATGCACCTTTTTGATTGCTTTTTATATATCAGTAGTGCTCCACTTGGCTTAAAAATTCATTTAAAGTATGTGTGAATATCTTCATAAATACGCATGTTTTTTTAACAACCAGTTTTAAACTTGTGATGCAATGCATTTTATTGGTCATGTGATGTATGG